>NC_064887.1:3953542-4202600 GCF_929443795.1 Astur gentilis
TGTGTTTCATGATTTCTCAAGAAGTCTCACACCTGTATGGGAAAAATCGATGAGGATACTGTAAAACAGTTAGGCTCCATATGGAAAGTGTGTTACAACAGCGAGTTGGTAAGCAGCAGCAGAGGCTAGTTCTACTCAGTGTCACCTAACGCTTACACTACCAATGAAACACTTCAAAAGTTATGAAGCCCAACCATTTCCAGCACCATATGAGAAATTACAACAGTCCTAAGTTGTCTAAAAAAAAAAAAAAAAAAAATAAAATCTCGAAAAAGTTACGGCCTTTGCCATTCAACCATAACGTTTGCCATTTCCATGTACTAGTTTGCTGTCGGTGTCTGCTCGCCTCCCCTTCCGCCGATGTGAAGTCGCTGCGCTGCGTTGCTGCTGCTTCCGTGTTACAGAGGTGGGAAGGGGTCTGGTGGTCTGTCTGGTGGGTGGTGGGAAGCGGAGACTTTTATCCCAGGTACCAGGACTGCAAAAGAGAGAGGAGAAGCGTCAGCCCCGCCGCCCGCTTTCCCTGCTTCCCGAAGGGCTCCGGGCATCGCCGCCAGCCTCCTCCGCCAAGAGGGGGGCTAATTGAGACCGTGACGAATCGACCTAATTACAAAGCTTAATTAAAAATACTGTACGAATCAATATATTTTTTTTTTTCCGCCGACAGTCGCTGGACATAGCTACAGATGAACGCGGGGGTCATGTCACGTTACAAGTTATCAATCTTTTTAATAGATTATGGCTTGAAGATCCCTCCAGTTCACTTTTGTCTAATCCCCTGAAAAGGCGATACACATTCGCCTCTCTGTGCCATTTATCACCCTGCAGTCGGGGTTTTCTTGGGTATTTAGGCATGTGCCAGCATAAGCATCTGTTGCTTTATACTGCCCTGCTTCAACTGTCTCGCTGGAACAGATGCACAGAAATTCAACAACAGGGCTGTTTTCTTAGGAGAAATGTGGATCGCTAGAAAAAAGCCAGGATAAAGCAAATCTGGGGGAAAGTGGATCGGCGAAAAGGTCCCGTATCGCTGGCCGCGCTTGCGTTTCAAAGCCAAAGGTGGACCTCAACTAATAGCTTTCCTTTGGGAAAGTCGGGGTTTTTTTCCCCTTCCTCCCCCCAAAGGGAGGGAATTCCCTGGGATTTCAGCTCCGCAACAACGCCACCCTTAACCCAACCGCGCAGATGCCCGGAGCGCAGAAAGCAATTTCGCTCCTCGATAGGAAAATAAACACCGTCGGAAAGCTGGAGCGGGCTCTGCCGGAGTCGGGGCAGTGCCACCGCACCGGGGAGACCCGACTCGGCCCCGGCGAGGTCAGACCAACCTGAACCCGGGATGAATAAGAGCAGTGTTAGGCCCTGGGATTGTGCGCGCAGGGGGATGCTACTTGGCAGTGACATATTGCTGTGGGAATACGGCAACAAGCGGCAACTATTTAGCCTGAAGTAAAGTAATACAACAAGAAAGATTCAGGTATTAAAGGGCCGTTGCCGATACCCCCCGTTTTTACTTTGGCTCCCGTAATATACGAGGTGCACACGTGTGCACGTATAAACCGACGACAAGTTTTACCAACTTTTTCCTCCGTTCCTTTTCAGCGTCTGACGTGATTGATAGCATAATCAACCCGGGGTGGATTTATGAACATTTACAGAAGACTCTGAGGCAAGTTTCATGTGGGACTGGGCGATTATGTGGTCTTGCCATGGAGGTAGGAACCGGTAAAACAAATAGCACGATCGGAGAAGTTGTCCTGCTTCCAATACACCTCATTAACTAACTCTTCCTCCGCTCACCCTTCTGAATACAAACACGCCGGTCCCCTATCGGCTCCGTCTATTGCCTACAGATTTTATATTTAGACTTACGCAGGCCGCAATTAAACAAAATAGTTCTCATATGTAAAGTTCATAAACAGAGAAGAGTTCTGGCGGGATTTGTGAAGTGCTGCCAAGTCCCGCTCCCCTCCCCGCTCGCAGGGCCCTATTGATTTTAGGCGGGCGCGGGGGAGCCGAGCGCGGGCCGTGCCGCAGGCACCTCTGGCCACCGCGGGCTGCGAACTCTTCCAAACTTTGCAGGGTCGTCCCTTACGCTCGTCGTTTGAGCGTGACAGTCTTTGGCCGGGCTGGGAACGGTGGCCGTCCCCGGCAGGGAGTAGAGGGGTTAAAAATTCAGAGCCGATGGTTCAAATCTATATCGCAGATGTCCAACTGGCTCCCATCGCCGCTGGCCTGGCCACATGGCCCACCGGCCGGGGATGGCGGGAGCTGCGCTGGCCTCGCCACTCCTCTTTTGCTTCGAAAGCGGGTTTAAAGAAAGAAGGGGGAAAAAGGCCAAAAAAAAAAGGTGGGGGGGGGGGGGGGGGGAGGGAAAAAAGGGGGCGAAAAGGGGAAAAAAGGGGCGAAGGGAAAAAAGGGGGGGAAAGGGGGGAAAAAAGGGGGGAAGGGAAAAAAGGGGGGGGGAAGGGGGAAAAAGGCAAAAAAAGGGGGGAAAAAGGCCAAAAAGAAGGAGGGGAAAAAGGCGAAAGGAAGGGAAAAAAGGGGGGCAAAAAGGCAAGAAGCGAGCGAGCTGCGGCGGTGGGGCTGCCCCCGGCGGAGGCCGGGGGGTGCCGAGCGGCGGCGGCCGCGCTCCGCTCCCCGGGGCCGGGCTCCCCCCCCCCCCCACCCCGGCCCGGCCGGCAGGGGATGCGCGCCGCCGCCGCCGCCGCCGCCGCCGCCGCCGCTCGCTCCGTCCGTCCGTCCGTCCGTCCCCGTCCAACCCCCCTTCTCCCCCCCAAACCCGGCACCGCGCTCCTTCACGCATCTTGCTATTCAGCCTGCGCCTTGCAGACAAGGTTACCCCAGAGCGGCTCTGTAATCCTTCACTGAAATAGGCTTTATTGATTGCTCTGGTCTATTGTTCCCTTTTCAAGTCCCCCAAGTTCAAGTTCATCCTGGTGTTACATCATGTCTCGTTGCTAGGGGCAACCAGACAGCCCCAGACGTGACTATCATTAGCAAGAGCCGCGCTGCGCCCTCCCACCGCCCGCCAGCCGCTCTGACGTAGCAGCCCCGCTGCAAACACATTGAAGTATTTATTCTGCCTAATTTATGACCTCCACAGCAAGAGAGACCCCCACTCCAAAAACCAACACTGTTGTATATTTAATTAATCTGTCTTTCTCTGGCACTTGGGAAAGTTAGACAAAGGGCTAATTATTGTGTGTCGCTCCCCACACTTTTCTTTTTGGGGTGACTATTTGCATGGGAAAAGAAACGGCGAGGCTGGGCGCGAGTCCCCTCCCTCCAAAACACCTTTTTTTTCTCCCCTGCCCTATTGACATTTCATGAAATACTTTAGCTGCTTAAGGGAATTAGAAAAAAAAAAAATCTGATGTGAATGTAACTCCTTCTGAGTTGGTATTCAGTAACACAAATCAACTCATGACATGTTTAAATTTAAATGCTAACCACACACTCTGCGAGTTACTTTAAAGGTTAGTTTTTAATCAATAGAAGTTGCTGACTCCGGAGTTTTTAGCGGCGCAGTGCAGCTCTGGGGCCTTTGTCTAGCGTTGGGCTTTCAAACTTTTTTTTTTTTTTTTTTCTTGAGATGATTTTAGCAATGATTTGCAGACACAGAGTGCTATTGTGCTCCTGACTAGCAACATGTCAATAAAGGAGTAGAGTTACCGTGCACTAGGGTGTCAATATGACTCCTGCAGACACCGCTCGGCCCTAATACCAATGAAAAACTTAATTAACCCTTACAGGATCGACCCAAACCGCGCCGCTGGTTTTTAAACTTCCCCCGCCTTCGCTGAGAAGCTGCTTTTACAGGACCCCAACTCCGAGCACCTCGCCAACAGCTGCATCCCGCGTCGCCCGTTCCTGCAGCCCCGCTCGGATGAGATGTTTTATGGGCTGAGGCAGCAGAACAGCGAGACAGAGAGCGCATTTACCCATCACGTCCCACCAGCACCGCTCTCAGGATACCGTTTTAATTTAGAGCGTCTTACAGCTGAAACGCACACACAGAATGATCCTCCTTTTCTACTAATCATTTTAATATTAAGATCTCATATCCCCCTCAAGCCTCCTATACGCGTCTAAGGCTTCCCGGATTAGGGCTGAAGAGCACCATTGTCCTCCTGAAGCACCTGTGAAACTTCCCTGCGAGGGGAGAGGAGCCCTCGCCCCTCAAATGAAAACGTCTAGGAAGCGTATTAGGCTTTCGGAGCCCCGATAGTTGGGATCTGTCAAGTTTGGGTTTTTTTTTTTTTTTTTCACTTACAGGGAGGGGGCTTGCAGGGGAAGAAAGAAGCCCGGATTCCCTACGTTCGGACGGCTGAAGTGTTTTAGGACTTCTTTCAGAGCGCTGCTCCACGTGGTGCAGGCTGTGCTCTCACGTCTAACCACCTTACCCATTTCATCCCTTCACGTTCCGTAACCTATCCGACTGCACCCAGACGGAGAGCGGCGTATTGCCTTTCTTAATTTAAAATCTCCTTTTAAATCATGTGCGCTATCACAATACGGTTAGGATGATATTATCTCCGCGCGTTTTCATAAAAGAGCCAGTATTTTATTTCCCCTCTATTTACTTTGCAGCCCTGTTCTCCCAGCGAGCGTAGAGCTAAATGAATACACCGGAGCTAAAGGTCCTACTCAGTAAAATTACTGCCACGCAGTTGTCAGTGCCACTACGGGTCTGTATTGTCCTGCCGAGCATCTCGCTGTCCTTCCCCAGTGCTCAAGGTGAAACATCAGAAAGAATTCTGCAGTCCGGTACGAGATCTTCGCTTCCCTTTCTCCAGTCAAATGAAGAAGTAATCTCATCAGGTTGAAAAGTGCTGACTAAGGATTTAATAAAGTGCCTGCAGATGTGTGTCATCTCTAAGGTATTCAACTCATGTAATGCAAAACAGTTCCACACCGAATGTGCTTATAAAATTCCATTTAACCATTGCAGAGCTCTATTTTACTGTTCTCGGAGGAGTATTATCACACTTTTTTTTTCCCCCTAATTTACAGCACCATGAAAGTTGAAACTCTGTGCTGCCAGTATCTGAGAATCCTCACAGTAGTAAGGTTTTATGAACCATAAACAATATCTACTTGACTGAATCCTAAACAGGAAGTCTGAAATGGCAATTACGTTTCTTTGATAGCGCAAGTCTATTTGTTTCTTATGCTCTTCTGCAGATACCAGAGACACACAAAAATCCTCAAGCCACTTCTGACAATCGGGTCCTTTGTATGGGAAGAACAGCAAGGAAACACTCCGCGATTCAGGATATTTAAAAGGAGAAAAGCTGAAAGTGCCTCATTGACTCCAGTAGCAGTTTCTGCCTGCGTCAGGAGCCCAGAAACAGGCCCATTGTTTATTAAAATCTTCTTAAACCAGCCTTCCTGCACGACGTGTTTCACCCCCGGCTCCCAAGCCTCACCGGGAGCACCGCTCACGTGTTTTAAACCAGAAAGACAATCGTATGCAAACTTGTTAAATTTACTTCTACCTGCACATCTCCTGCCCTAACAATGAGACCTTTCAGCTCGCACAAAAAAGTGAGGGTTGTAAAGCGGCCCTATCTGTTTTTCAAATTAAAAAGTTAAACAAAAGTCCTCAAGGGCAAAGTTTAACGCTGCGGAAGGAGGTTGTTAATGTGGAATCCAGAACTGGGTGTGACAGTTGGCTTATTTCTCCGGGCGATGTAGGTTATTTAAGGACATTCACACGTTTGAAACTCTGACAGACTCCACACATCGGAGCTTTTGCTTCACCTAATCCACTTAGGGCTAAGACCCGGTCCCCGCTAGCCATTTTCTTCAGGTTTCAGCCCGGTTCGGCTGCCTGGCGGCGGGATGGGTCGGTGCCATCGGGACTTCAAACGCGGCTGCCGTGCTGCTGCGGCCGTTGCTGCCCCGGGCACGGCTGCGCTTGCAGGAAGCTATCGCTGCACGGGCCCGGGCGGGAAAATCCACCTTTGATAAGAGCCTAAATAAAAAAAAAACCCTGCAGCTTTAGAGCTCGCCGGCAAAGCGGCTGTTTGAGCAGCCGAGCTGAACCCGAGCCACGACCGTCGGGCACCTGCGAGGATTCATCACGGCGCATCAGTTCAGTTGTTTTGTTTGGGGATGACATTTCAGTCATCTCAAGAACTTCAAGGCAATCAAAAACATTAACCCCGGGAAGGTGAATCGGGGTAACGAGTCCTTCTGGTTGCAGAGATAAAACGAGAACGTAAACAGCTAGGCAGCAAAGCGGTCCTTTAGACATCCCCTTGTGAGAGGTCCCGGGAAGGCTCTTCCCCACGGTGGGTCATTTGAAAGCAAGGGGCCAAAACTGGGGCTTTGATGCAATTTCAAAAGGGCTGCCAGGGTGAGCGAAGGCAGCGGCACTTCGGCTTCTGGTGCGACTGGCTGGAGGGCTCCTGCAGATAAAGCAACTGCTTTTGGTTTACCCCACGTCTGGATTCGTCCCACTTTTCTATTGGTTTCTCCAGAGTTTCTCCAGGCATGAAATCTGATCCTACTGCATAAACCAAAAGGTGAATATTAAAGACAAGGTCACCTTTGTGCCTATGGAAGTTATTTTCTTAGAGCTAGGATTAATTATTTAGTAATTATATTTTCCAAAATGAAATACCGAAAGGGACGTAAGTAGCACGTTGGTCCTCCCCAAAGGGACATAAAACAGTGAGTGAATCTTCTGGTTGTCCAACATCCGCACCCAGGAGAGTCCCGTGCCCCACTGTGAGCATATTTATACTGTCTCGAGGAAGATAAAGCCCGTCCCGGGAGGGACACTAGTCTCCAGGCGATGCGTACAGTAGCTCTGCATCCAATAGCTTTCGCGAGAATGCCAATTGTGGCAAACTGCATTAAATTACGTGCAATAATTTTGTAGTATGGACTTCTGCCTGCTGACTATTAAAAATGTATAGTAGTCCAAACCACTTCTCTCCTGGGACCAACAAACTCACTTCAGGCAAGATTTCTGCTTGGGTTCAAACCTCAAGTTGGGAACAGCTAGTGTTTTTAACTAAGTCACCCCAAACCCTCCCAAACCTATGAAAACACACTCATACAGCAACTCCTGCTGTTGTTCCAGACATCTGAATGTTCCAGTAAAGTGTCCCAGCTGGCCCCAGATGTTTCTTAAGTATAAAGCAATGCTCTGAGCGCGGGACCCCCTGCCGCCCGAACCTGAAGCTCAGCGGATTAAAGATTGACTGCGCTATGACATATTCGCATTTAGCCTGAATATAATACAGCAAAGACTTATCAATGGCAAATGTTTGAAATGTAATCCAGCAAGCAGAGTAGGCTGGCACTTTGAATATGATGTATAAATAATGTATGGGAACTTAAGATCTAAATTAGATCTACAGGAAGAAAACTTTTCCTTTTCTCTGACTCTAAAAGAAAGTTCTCTCACAATGAGGTCATTTTTATGTCCGTCTTTCGGTTTACAATTTTACTTTTAGACAGAGGGTCTTCCTTCTACTTCGGGAACATTTTGCGAGGTGCAGTTTTCCTCCAGTTTTCTAAATAGCAAAGCGAAGAAGCTCATTTATTTGTTAGTAAATTGACTTTGAAATCTGCAAAATAACTTCTAAACTTTGCGTGGTACACTGAAAGCTAACTGCAGTAACGCTAAACCGTAACCCTTGCAGTTTAAAAAAAAAAAGAAAAAAAGATAGTGGAGTGAAAGAGAGAGAGGAAAAAGAAAGGGAGAAAGAGAGAGAAACAATCCCATTTTGGTTTTTGTTAGAGGACGGCATACTACATAGATCAGAGACTTTTCAAAAAATAAAAACCCCCACTGTACACAAAGCACAGGAAAATGTGAGGAAAAAAGGAAAAACCTAAAAGCAGCTTAGAATGTGTTAACTCTGCCATTCTGTCAGCTTAAAGAGTATTTTATGCTTGATCAACAGCTCTCTTTTATTATGCTTTTCTTTCATTCATTCAAGACATCAAAGACCAGAACCACCAGTGTACCTGATCTACCAGAAGAACTTGTAAGGGTGTTCTAAAGAAACGGGGGTATTGGGAGCCAGACACCCCTGCGGACAAGGCAGTTCAAAGAGAATATTTCAACAATGATTACATTTTGTAAATCTTTGTACGAAAGACAGCTTATTTCCTGCTTTTTTCATGAAAAATAGATTCTATCCATTAAAGTGAGCCCACAGTATGAAAGTTACTTGAGATCTGAGGTACAGCAAGCGGATTAAGTGGATGGTGAGATGAAATCTTTGAGAGAGACGATGGCTTTCTCTGATATTTGTCGCTGCCGTAAGGTTTTCTGACTGGGATAGAAACTTTTTTTTTTTTATTATTTATTTGTAGACTTGCTGGTGGCAGTGAAGACGTTTGTAAAAGCAAAATAAACCAAAATGAAACAGAAAGGAAAATCGTAACAAATAAAGGAACTAAGAAAACAAATGGCTGCAAAAACCTTTGGACATGTTTGAAAGAAAAACTACATATATTTGCCCCACTCCAAAAATCGCAGGCTAGCCATTTAAATCCAGCAGACAACTCCGAAGTGCAGCACACAGACCCAAGCCAGCTGTTTACTTTTCAAAGCCCGTGGTGGTTTCTGCATTGATAAACTATATAACCTCACACACACAGAAGGGATTTTAGCTATGCCAGACCTCATTGCTCTGTCCCGGTCTCTTTATGCGCTGTCACAGAATAAAAATGATCCTAACACAAACCCTGAAATAATGTCTTGCTCCAGAAAGGACATCTTTGTAGATATTTCCTGAGTTACTGCCAAAAAGGATTTTTTTCGCCCATTCATCCTTTCAAAGTTTTGCTATAAACATAGCCAAAATTGTTCGGGAGTAATCAGAAATGACCAAAATATGACCCACCAGCCAAGTACAGCTTTGGGGGGGGAGGAAGCTGCCCGCACGCCTGTGGCCCGGCCAGCAGCCACCTCTGCCACCACACCTGGGTGACACTCACCGGCACTGCCACGGCTCTTGCTCCCCTGGTGCGTACATTGCCTTTTGCAAGGGAAGGAGAAAACAGCAGTACGTATTTTATCAAAGAAGCAAAAAGACGACTTTAAAACCCGCTTTGCGGTTTACATCTACTATTGCGATTTAAAAGTAAATATGCTGCAAAGGGGTTTTTAAATTCTGCACTTTATGCCTCACTTTTTAGACAGCCCTGTATTTTCCTCTGCTGGAAGCACAGTTAGATTTGCTAGAGAGTGCAACACTTCAATATTTCTTATGCTAAATCTCACTTATTTCTTTCCTTTTATGAAATAAAGTGTGCATCGGGACTTGGATCCGCTTATAACTTCACGCCGGGAACTCCTGTGGAAACTGGGATGGCAGACGCACTGCTGCGACGGGACTTTCCGGCATTTTGCTAGGAAAAAAAGCAAGCCCTTCGGGAACAGCCGTAAGCCCGTTCCCGAAACTACAGTGCCCGCGTTGTCCTCCGTTTCCCTGTGCCCCTGGACACGGCACAAAGCCGGTGGGTGCCGGGGGACCCCCCCCAAGCCCTGACGGTGGGTGCGCGGGGCCGGCGGCAGCCCCCGGCTCCCAGCCCCTCGCATCCGCGGTCTGCCCGTCCAAGGCTCCGGCAGCGCGTTTGCAAGTTCAAGTTCAGGTTTAAGCGAAATAAAACGCTCCTCGGGAGTCTGCAGCCAGCCCTCATTTACATGTGATCCCTCTGAACTTCGCCTGCGCCAGCGCGCCCTGTTTCCAGGGCCCGCCGAAGGAATGTTTTACAGTTAGAGCCCGCAGTGCTTTCTCAGGCATTTTAGACCCAGAGGCCCAAGTTTCAAGCTGCAGCATTAAAAGTTTCCACAGAGCTACTGCAGAGAGAGGGAGGAAGGGGGGTGGGAGGGAAATGAGGAGAACAATATCGTCTTAATTGTCTCTATATAGCTCCACAGTTAAAGTATTACTTTTTAAAGGGACATAATTTATTCTAGAGGCACGGTGTTATAACAACCAGTACATACTTTCACCGCAGCGTAACCCGCTCTATTCTTCATTGTGCTCTCCGGTTTTGTTGCTTTTGCAGAACTCCTTGTTACCCAGTCCCCTATACTGTACTTACAGTTTTATTCAATTTAAGCCAGTTCCTGCAGTCCTCAGGCGAGTGCAACTCCCCTGAAGCCTCAGGAGTTTTGCCTGCACCAGGACTGCAAAAATAATCTCCCCGCAACCACCGTTTCCCCCAAAGTTTCTTTACTTTTATTGCTTTAGACAATCGGCGAAAGTCATCCAAAGAAAATCAACCCCCAGTCTGGGCCTCCCAAGCTCCATTTGCAGCGAGACAGCCTGAGCGCGCACACACGTACACGCACGCACGCACACACTCGCTCGGGGGGTTTGTCCCCCGGACTCTCCTTCCCCGTCCCGTGCCGGCGGGGAGCAACGGAGCGACTGGAGCTACGTGAGGGGGGCCATGGGGCCGAGGGGTCCCGGTGGGATGCGCTGCTCTGCCGACAAATTGCTGCAGAGGCTCCGGCTCTTTGCTCTTGCAGAGTTTGGGGTACAAAAGGTGGTTTTCAGCTGCTTTTCTTGACTTGATTGTACTTGTACAAGAGGAAAGCGAGGGGAGATAATAACTTGAACCGGAGGGGAAAGCGAGCGCTCCCTCCGAAATCCCCCCCAAAACCTCCAGCGCTGGGTGTCTATGGGCGAAGCAGACAACTGAGCAGCCCCGTGGTACCACTGAGAGAGCAAAGGCAGTGTGCGCAGCCTGGTAAAAGCAGGGCAAAAAATAGCGGGGGGACAGGTCGGCGGAGGGCCGGGATGCGCAGGTGAGGAATTGGGCTGTGGGCAGCAGGAACAGCGGGGCTGGCGGGGCGCATGGCGGGCAGGTGCAGACGGACAGAGGGACGGCATGGGAGCCGGGGACTCCTGGACAAGGGGGCCGAGAACAAGAGCACGTTTTCAGAAGCGGGCAGAGAAAGGCTGGGGTTTTGGAAACCGCAGAAAGGGAAGAGGAATCGGGGTTTTGGCAAGACTTAGGTGAACCGGGCAAGGAGATCAAAACCCGTCTCCAAATGAACATGGAGAGAAATAGGGGCATGGAGGCAACTCTGGGTTTTTTGCCACATTGACCTTAAAATTAAAGTAGGCAAACTGGAGGAATAACCAATCAATTCAGCAGTGAACCCCCCTTCCCAAATGTCCCCTCAAAAAAAAGAAGCCAAGAGGGCACTGAGCTGAACAAAAACCGCCCTCCTGAATGCGAGAACTTTTGATGTCTGCGTTTTTCCTGATGCTTTGTACCTTGCTAAACTGAACAAACCACTCTGAGAAAAGTGGACGGCCATGCTCCAAGCCTGTGCTCAGCGCTCGGCCCCCGGGCTGTGTGGCCGTGGGGATCGATGACGGGACTTCTCCCATTCTACCAGGGACGTGGTGGCCGATGAGTCCCATACAGCTCCGTCAGGGCCATCGGGGTTGGGATGATACAGGAGCTGGGTGATCAGGGCGAGGAAGGGCCACTGCAGCCTTCGGAGGTAGCCAGCTCTCCGGTGGAGAAATGGGAAAAGCCTTCGCAGCACATGATGTGCCTTCGGATGAGGAGGGACGTATTAGACATGGTTGGCTAAAGGGAGTTGGGTCTTGGCCTAGTGTGGAGTGATTTTCACAGATATTGTGAGATGCCAGTGAAAGTCCTGGTGGAGTGTAAAGTCATTAAATGAGATGAAATTAAACAATTTAGTTATTTCTGCTTCATCATATTTGTGCAGTATGGCAGGCAGAATGAATTACTACTAATGATCAAATTTAGTAATACTAATTAAACTATCTCAATTTAATTAATACTAACAGAGAAAACAGACAAAATTGCTAATGTAAACCTTGAACTTAAAATCGAAAGGTGCCTCTCTGCTTTTATGAGTCAATGAATGTGAGGCATGGCTCTGAAAATAGACTGTGTAGAAGTGGCTCTTTGTACTCAGTAAGTAAGCTGCTCTATTGTACGGAGAATTATAGCTCTACCCCATCTTTTTTTTTTTCCCTAAATGTTACTACTTTTACTCCTCATATTCCTGAAAAGCCTCCAGGAGAAGAATCTGAACTCTGTTTTGCAGCAGGACGGATAAAGCCGTTACCATTACTGGGACAAGTTCTGCCCTTGTTACTACTGTTAGGAGGACAACGAGTTTATAAAGAGCCTGTGGAGCCTCCCTTGGTGGAAATGAACCGGACGGAACATAACCTGGCCTATACTTTCGGATTGGAGCCTACAAGAGCGGTAAATTGGGAAAATGCCCAAACTAAACCCATCTCTACATCAAGGAAGAGTGCTTTGGAGTCTCTGAGAGATAATACCTCTGGCCACAAAATAAAAACTCTAGAGATAACTGATGACTGCACTGCAAGCCCTTCCCATAAAGAAAATGTGAATTTTAACCTTTATCTTATTTGAAGAAGACTAGATTTATTCTACTGTGCATGGCTATAAGCAAAATACGAGCATAATTAAACAAAAATATTATTGTATTTCTAAAACAAACTCCTGCTGATAACAAATCTTCCATCTCCTACTCGCATTGATTTCAATGAATGTACAGTCGGGTCCAATACCATAGATTCACAGACACAAACTTTAACCCAGAAGACTACAAGAAAATCCTTCAAAATAACCAAGAGAAAAGCCAAACATGGAACATTTTGTGTAAAAGTGTTCCTGCAAAATCTCCAATCTCATTGTTTAGCTCATGCAAGGATGAATAAAACAAACCCCACATGCAAATTTCATATCTAACTTTATCCCCCTTTTTAAAAAAAGATACCTTTTCTGTTGTCCTATTTAAAAGGATGTAGTTATGGCAAAAGCACAAAAGGATACCTAAAGTTGTATGAAGCTGCTCCAAGCAATGCAGAAATTATTGTGTTCAGCCTCAAAGGTGGCTTTTACATTTCATTGGCTTCTGAAATGTATTTAGCTGCATCTCTTCATGTGTAATAACTAGTATTTGTACAGATGATGTAAGAGGTGGGTCATGCAAGTGAATATGCCTGAAAATATTATGATAATAGTGTCAGTACTGTTTTCAAAATTGAATATTAATAACCAAAGTAACTAAAGGCTACATAGTTAAGCCTACAAGAGATATTCACGTTTAGCCTCTTGATTTTTATTTGATTTTTTTTTAAAAAACCCTGGTTTTGGATTAAACTTTTTCAGTTCTGCCTCTGTTCAAGTAGAATATACTGTAAGAACAAATGCCTAAAACAAGACGATACCTTTTGTTGTTCTGAACTAAAACCAGGCAAAGTTTGAAAGCTACAACTTGGCATGCTGTTAGTAATCCTTACTAAGAACAGACACCTTTGGTAAATTTAAAATATAAACAGGTTTTAACAAAATTGCAGTCATTTTGCTGTATTTCTTTTGAAGCCCCAATCCTTCCCCTGTATTTACATTTCTCTAGGATAGTCCAGCACTAGGGGAGGTGATGCTCAGTGTCTCGGGAACATGAAATCTGCTGCAAACTGGACTGTCCTTCTCCGTTAAGAAATGGCTTCTCATCTTTTGGTCCCTTCTTGTGGAATTTAGTATTAACTTCAGAGCAAGATAGTCTATTTTGCAAGGTGTTCACCTCTGGGGCTTATTTATTCCTTGACCTCAATGTTAAGGCCATTAAGCAAAGGTGATTCTTAGAACAGAGGTAGCTTAATGTCTATCCATTGGGAAGGATGTAGGGATTGTGGCCTTTAATTTTTGACCTTCGTTGTAGATTGTGGTCCTAATCCTTTGATTGCAGAATTGTTAAAAAGTATATATGGCAGTTGGCAAAAATCTTAATGTTCCAGTAAATGCAAAAGCCATAAATCCAGCTGCTGACCTTTTCCATCCAGGTCACATGTGACACCTACTGGAGTTTGTCAGGCTGTGTGGAATTTATGGAGCTCATATAGGTATCATCAGCTGCGAAAGCTGAACTTCCATGAAATGTCTTTCAAATGCACTTCCAAAACCCTTGTAAAAAGTCAGTATGTCTTTTTTTAAGGATATACGTTCTACATGCGTTTTAAAAGGTCTCGTCATGCCATCTCTGCAAATCTTCAACACTTAGGAAACTTCGGCTCTTAAATTATTACTCTTCACAAAATAGAGGAATCAGGCCAGGCACGTAACTGTTGTGATTACCAACTTCCAACAACCCCTTTCCAAGCCTACAGAATACACTGAACCTCCGCGCGCTCCTTTCTTTCTCATGTGCATCTCTCTGCCCCCCTCTGAAATCAATGGTATTGATGGTGTATTGTCAGTCAGGGAAATGTGATTTGATAGTACCCTAAAGCAGTTGCAAAAGAAGGAAAGGAATACAAAACCTACTCAGGTCCACACCGTCAGCGTGAGATCAATGGTTTCAATAATACGTTTGCCGCCATGTAGCACCCTAACTGTCGCAATTAATAATGTAGAAGGAGCTGATTAACTTAAGTAAAGTGCTCTCCACTGTGTAAACACATGAAGATCTATAGGGCAAAAGAGGAAAGAACGAACAAAACGTCATTTTTATATTTTATGTGGACACATTCTTGCTTTCTATTCTGCTCTTGTAACAATTACTGTACTAGCCACTCTGACAGAGTCAATAAATCGATCTGGGACCTGATGCAGCAGTGAGGGAGACTAATCCAATACAGCATTATCTGCAATGGAGGCTGGGGGCGGGCGTGGGGTGGCCAGGAAATCGGCCAAGTCAAGTAAATGCAGTAAGAGGCACATAACTATAATCTTGCCTTATACTTGTTTGTTTGATTTGTGTGTGTGTGTGTGTGTGTGTGTGTACCTGTGCATGTGTGTATCTGAACAACTGTGCAGCTCTGCAGGAGGAAAGTGCTCTGCTCATGCTGCATCTCCAAAGTCCTTACAATATCCAAAGTCTTTATGATGCTCCAGCTGGTCACAGGACCCTGTGGTTCAGCGAGGATCAGCACCCACTCTGCTTTAATCATGTGAGATTAAAGTGGCCGATGAATTTAAAGGTCTGATGACTCTCTCCCCCACTACACCAAAGTCAGTACCTGCTCCCTCTCTCCGCTGCGCCCACCACAACAGCGGCAAGAGCTGCTGCTTGTCCGCTGAAAAAGAAATCTGGGAGCCCCCTTCCATGTACTCTGTACCTGTGAACAGAGGAACTGTCACGTTTTGTCAGCTTAAATGGTCACTTGGGCCTGGTATTACGTCTCTGACAGTGGCCGCACTTCTCTTGGGAGGAAGATGCAAGAATCCCTATAAAGGAGATGGACCAAAATGATTTGGCCTGAGGGGAAGCTTCTTCCCAGCCCCATGCAGTAAGTGGTAGGCCTTGTAAATCCATGTTAGCGGGGAATATGAGATTGAAAAAATAAAAATAAAAGAAAGTTTCCTGCTGAATGGAAAAAAGAAAACTGTTTTTTGGCAGAAGTTCTTCAAGAAGGAGAACATAGGCCATTGTTATTATGAAGACTTTTCAATGAAAACACAGAAAATCATTGCCTTTTAGAGTAATTGTTTAGCTAAAGAAAGGTTACACAGCTTGTAGAGAATTTAGTAAGAAATTAAATCTCTCCAGCTCATTCATCATATTTCTGCATTTGCCAACTCTTCCCACCAGGCCCACACTTACTTCTTCTCTCTCTTCTCCCCTACTGTGGAGCATAAGTAATGGCCATAAAACCCACAGAAAGGGTGCCTTACGCACAGGCTTCCTGTTTATTGTAAGGAAGGGGGAAAAACTGCTATGAGTTTAATTGCTTAGTTTGGCAAATTCGTCTATGTCCATTGTAAATAATTGTATGCTATATCTATGGGAAATAGGATGCTTAGTGTTAGTTTCCAAAAAAAAGTCTGAACTGCTCACCGGAGCCCGCAAGGAGGAGGAAGAAAAAGCAGAGGAAAAAGGATCCCTCCTGCTGAGGACTAACCCAGGCATTTCTGGACTGCTTTGGCTCCAACCCACTTTGAAGATAAGGCCACGTAACAGTACTGGGAAGTTTTCTATGAATCTTTACCTTTATAGTGCAACACGTGCTTTCTTCTTGAGGTATACCGTTCTCTGTCGCTGTTTAAGAACTGATCTGAGAGTGAAATTTCATACCCTCTGTGCAAAAGCTCAATTAAAGGGGCTTTGTGCACTGAGCTGAGCAGGCAGTGAAGGGAATGGGAGTTGGGGAGTGACCCTGATGTCTGGCCACCTTTGTATCTCCTCTCTGTGGAGCACACTCTGGACTGTCATTAGCAACTGTGATCAGAGCAGCACGGTCACACTCAGGCTGCACTGGGGACGGGCGGCTATGGAGCTATTATGTGATCAGGGCCACATCAAGAGCACCACGACCGCATGTGGGCTCTTTGCTCCCATCATGGTGGAACCATCTCAATTTTAGCTCAGCAAAGGATTCAGCCAACATTTCCTTGACTAATTTCAACAGAAGAGAAGAGTGAGTTTAATACGGCAAAACACAAAGCAAAGGCAGGATCTGAAATCTTCTTTCAGCTTCCCAGGGTCTGAGACTTGCTGATGCTTCATAGAGATTGACACTGTATTTTCTATGCATACTTTCTCTAGACTCATACTACATTTTTAGAGCCATCTCCAGGCCACCCTCAAGATTAGGCCAGTATAGCTGCTTCCTGGCTGGCAGATGAAAGACAGCACCGACATTAAGGTCACATATCAGTAGCTTGGTGCCACTGGTTCTGCAGCAAAACACTTTTTGCTCAGGGATCGGAACTTTCAGTGGTCATAACAGGGCTCAAGCCCACAAAAGCCCATCCTTCTTCAATGCCCTTCAGCCCAGGCAATTACTATAAATTAAGTGGTCACACACACAACCTTCTCTTCTCACACGCTCAACTGTTCATTGTAATGGTTCTGTTTCTGATCTCTGTTTTGGGTCTCCCATTTCTTACATGTATGGTAAACGTCTAGCAGGAAAGTGATCCATGAGGATATAGTGCCCACATAGGCTCAGGAGCAATCTAAACTTCAGATGGCACTTCGGGCACTGTGTAACCCTGCTCCAGGTGTCACGAGGAGAGCAGCCCTCGCTTCCCATTGCTGATACGGGAAAGTTCACAGATCCCTGCTGGGTTTGGAAGGAAAGCAGTCCCTCTAACTTCAGCAGCTCTAGAAAGTTGCAGTCCCACACCCCAAAACTGGTTTTTTTATACCTAGCCTCTGCAAATTTCTGTTCTTTACCCAAGAGAGACATTATTCCTGCATGCAGATGGTGTCCTGAACCTGCCACTACGTTTGCTGCTATGGGCCAAGAGAAGGAAAGGGGCTTAAAAGTGCTTTGCAGCTTAGGTTTCTTCCAAAGCCACGTGTGCTGGCCTAGGGAGGTTACTTTATGGAATATGTAATTCTCAGGCGGCTGAACTGATTTGAACAAATGCTTCCAAATTAGTGTTCTTCATCTTCATTCACGCTCAAACACAAGCGGTGCGTTCAGCCTTGAGGATAAGTATTCTTATCCTGGGGAGGACAAGTCACCTAAGCAACAAGTAGCACTGACCCGGCTTATAAATAGTTCTGCTCAGAACCCCCAAAATAAAAGGCCTGATCTTGTTCCTGCAGCCTCTCACGTTCTCTGCACGTCTACTGCAACGTACGAGCCACACGAACCCCTTCCTTAACAGTTTTTCTGAACACAAACTGCTCTGCAAAGTGAAGCGGTGGCTCAGCTGTTGGCGTGCTGTGGCAATACCACGAAATCCTGACCTTACCCTTCCTCCTCGAGGGCCAGCAGGTGCTGCCTGTCTGACCAGAGCGATTCCTGGGCACTGGGAAATGGGAGAAAGACAGCGGCAGGAAAGGACGGGCAGTTTGTGGTACTCATTAATAAAGCACATCGACACGAGCTGTCCGTGAGTCTGGCAGGTCTGTGGCCCTTTCTGACGGTGCAAAGGGCAGGGCAGTGTGGCAGGGGTTCAGCGCGAAGCAAAAATGGAAAATCCCCGTGAAGTGAGGCACTTGCTTTATTTGTCAAAAGAAAAATGTGTGCACTGGTTTCTTTCTTCCATAGGGTGGCAATGGAACCTGGGCACAAAACAGCTAGGCGGTTTCAGCTGCAGGAGCGATAGCTCTGGAGGAACTGCATTAGCTTCCTATTCAAGGTGCTGACTTTGATATATGAATCCTATACGCTTTTGGGCCTTGCTACCTGCGAGACTGCTTCCCTGCCTCCCCCCTGTCTGTGCTCCCTCCAGCCGCGGTGAGGGGCATCACCTGCACTACACTCCTCCGAATTAAGTGTCTAGGCAGCAGTGACTGGCTGTTATCACAGAAGGACCATCTACTCTGGAATTTGCCTCCCTCCCTAGTCTGACAGAGCTCACATCTGCTAACCTACAGGACACAGCATAAAGCTCATTTTTTTCTCGTGCCCTTTGTTTTAAAGTGCTGCCAGTGAAAAATTGCAGCTTGCAGTTTGCTTTCTAAAAGGATTGTGGGGAAGTGAAATAGTCTTTCCCCTGTCTCTCGAAAAGAAAGTAATTGTACAATTAGGTTTGTATATGCACCTGAGGCATAAGGTGGTTTTTTAGAGATAAATAAAAGCCTAAAAGAAGAAGCTACAAAGATACCGCTGTCTAATTCAGAAAAGGCAGAGAACAGGAACAGATATAAAGAAGTTAGCAATTTCCTTATACTATAAACATTTTACTAAACTTCAGTAATTTTCCCCCCTAACTTACTATGGGGCAGCATTACTCTTTTATAGATGTGTTTCACAGCGTGCACTTTTGTACCTGGTCTTTATAAGGCTGGCAGCGAGAGCATGGCTGCGTTTCTGAGCTTGCTGGGTTTTGTACTTGTCATTTTGCTGCCTAGATAAGCTTCTTTGACTTTTGAGGTTTTTCTTTATCACGGTGTGCTAGGTAAGTTATGGGCCTTTTGTTTCAATTGCTTTGTGTTATAAAGGATGAGCTCTATCTAGAGCACTGTTGTAGCTGAGTGGCTCTAGGGCCCCACCAGGGCAAGTGTGAAAAGGCAAGACCTTGGCTTACTATCTGTGATCTGACTGTAGCTTTGGGATCCTGCAAAGGTGGAAGCAGAAAGAGCTTCTACTTCTGTTCTAGAAAATAGTTTTCTCTTTTCCTAGAGAAAGGTAAGGGAATAAATATTTGGTTTTGCGCTTAACTAAGTTTTAGAAACTAGCTGGGATGGATCTGATACAAAGCTTGTTTACATTACAGAGGGATTTTTCCTGAAACAGCTGGTCAAGAGGATGCACGATACACTTTCTCCCTTAAGCAGAGGAGAAAACCATTTAGTTTCTCACAGGTGGTAAAGCAGTTGATCCTCTGCCTGGGTGCCTGCAGTGGGAGGCAGTTTCTGTTCTGTGCATCCTTGGTAACCTCACTGTGTAAGGCACACGGGCTACGGGCAGGTAGGAGTGATTAGATGGAGCAGGCATGTGTTGCTCAGGAGCTGTTTTTAGCATCCGAAGTACAATTTCCAGGAAGATGTAGGGTAAGTAGGTGGCAAACAGGACTCAGCCTAGTAAACAATGTTTAGTGTGAAGTGGAGCTGCAGCACACTGAACACTTATGATCCCTAAAGGAATTTTGTACTATAGAGCAAAGTGAGGGCATCAGAGATCAGCAAACACCGTTTAGAGCGGCGAGCAACAACGCAAACTCCAGTCACAAAGAGCAGGTTGCTAGTTTAGCGTTACCAGCTGCACGTACTCTGAGTGCATATCCTGTGTTTCACAATTACTTTTATCGCTTGGTTAGGATGAAAAACCCCCTAAAACTCAGAAACCTTTATTCTTTATTCGCGTTGTTGCTACCGATAGGCTAGTCCCTAATTAATGTGATGGTACTTTCCCATTCCTCTACCATTCTCCTTATTACAAGTCCTTGGCAATACGAGAGACGTATCTATTACTTAGTCATGAGTTATCTAGACCAGCCTGCTTTTGAAACTAAAGACTGTGTACCCCAGGCATACTGTATTTCTGATTTGCATACGGAAAAGGCAGTTAAAAAGCTGATGCCCCCATATTGCTTGCGAGTCAAATAGCAAAAGTAAATGATTTATCAAGCAAAGGTTACAACACCTGTGCCTTTTTGTCAACATATACAGAGGATGCCAAGTCAAGTGTTTCTTCTAATAGCTCAAACAGAAATTTAGATTCAAATAACCCCCCAGATAGGACAATTATGCGGTGAGCCGCTGGAGTGGCAGAGTGATGGATGGGGTAAGCAGAGGCACTGTATGAAAAAACAAGCCAACTGAAAAGTTTTGAAGCTGCTAAAACCAGACAAAGCCAACAGCCCTTTTGGGCCTTTTGATCCTGAATCAGGAGTACTGACTTAAATCAGTTTATTTCCTGGTCTCTTCTGTCACAGAGTTGTCATCCTGCTACAACCTTTGTTGACACAGGAAGATGGCCTTTTTTTAAATAAAATATTATATAAATTCTATAAAATTCCTTTAAGGGATTATATTTGAAGCACTGTCACATAAATCAGAACATGCTGCTAATGGAAATGTCTACTGCTAATTTTTATAATGCCCATTAAGAAAGGCATGTGCTGGTTTTGGTTGTTTAAAAACAGCCCAGGACAGAATGATCCTTGCTCAAACCCAGCCATGCTGTTGTACATTTGTCTGCGATTTTATTCCAATGTTCTGTGAAAGCCTGTGAATGACCATGTATGGGAAATGCGACTTCTGCTGAACAGCGCTGCCACATCCCTGTGCACAGACTCACTTTTGCAGCATTTTAAGACTAATAACGATGCTGTGTAACTAGTGCCTGCAGTCAAATGACCCACCAATTGGAAGAGAAAATCAGGGCCACCAAAAAGCTGACCATAGTGTTTTCTTATAGCTTGTAGCCGGACCATAATTTTAAAAAAGCAGATGTTCAGATACAGTCTTCATTTTTATTTTGTTGTTCCAGCAGTAAAGAGTTGCTCAACCCTTATATTTAAGCTCGACTTTCAGAAGCTCTGAATGTTCACTGCTTCCTCTTGTCTAAGGGAGCTGTGTGGCCTGGCAGTTAGTGGTCCTCAGGACCCATATCTTAGGCTGACTCTGAATGTACTATAAAAATCCTGACGGAAAGCAGCCACCCCAGCTGCTTTTAATAACACAGTCCTATGTGTTTTTATATTTTCATTTCACAAATATCCTAAGTGATCTTCCCATACACGAATGCCCTGCAAGAAGAGTACAAAAGCATGTCTTTGTTTAGGGGAATGCTAAGTAAATCCCAAATTATTGCAGTTGTTAGTATTTTTACCTCACTTCTCTGATTTAAAACACAGTCAACTTCAGAGTTGTTTCATGAATAAGTAGTGAGTTTTGCTGATAAATTATATATTTAGTATCAAGTGGGTTGTGGTGGTGTAATGATGTATAGAAGAAGTACGGAGATGCAGCTGGAGTCAGAGACTGGAAGTCAGTCTCCTTACCCACTGCAGCATGTTTGACTTTAATTGAAAGCTGTGCTTGGGTATTGTTTTTCACTGTACAGCATTGTTATTCACTATACTGCATTACATAGAAGCACTTAAAGTAAGGCTAGAGCACTTTAAAATGATTTAAGTCATAAATAAGGAGGATAAAAGTTTACAGTCAACAAACTTATCTGGGAAACCTAGACTGCAGAATGCAAATAAGTTTAAAATATTTTGGAGAATAAATACTATTGTGTCTGACTATATAATCAGTTTACCAACTAGTAGTTTTTCAAGTCTTCTGGAAAAGGTAGGTAGCATTCTCCAAAGGGTTTCAAGTTTCCTGAGCTATGAAGGAAAAGACCAAATGCTTAAGGACTTTAACAGTATACCTTAACATTCCTGTTTCCAGATTTCAGCGTGTTTGTGTATATTCCAGTTGTTTCCAAAACAACTGGAGAAATACGATTTAAATGTGATGGCGCATGAAAAGTTGTCACGTACATGAACCAAATAAAGGAAGAGGCCTGAAAAGTGGGGTGCAGGCTGCATTTTGTTAAGGCATGAAAAAAAAATCAGAACCGGATGGGTTAAAACCCCACTCTGCGGTGCTGGTGTACTTTCTGTGACCCTATTTAATGCAGAGAAGGTTTGAGATTCGATGTAGTTTAACCTGTGCTGTCGACAGAGCTATAAACTAAAGCTCCTAACAAATTGTACACAAAGAACAGATAGCAAGAAAACACATTGTGTTCACAGGCATCTGATTGCAGCCCTGTAAACTGAAAATCTTTGGCAATGGGTGACTTGTGTTTCATTGACGGTGTAGGCGCTTGAAGCCATCGCAACGAGGAGTCTGTCTTCATGCGTATACTGGACTGTGGCATGTGACAGCCATTCTTATTCATAATTATTCAGATGCATATAAACGATTTGAAAGAACTTACAAGACCTAAGAGGAGTATCCCCCAATTTGCTAGCTATTTGAATTACTACTTTTTAGTCATCGCAACCAGCTCAAAACAAAATTGCAAATATTTCTTGCTGTTGACCTTTAAAAGAATTGTAATGTAGTCAAGCAATCACTTAAAACTACAAACTACAGTTGTCCTAGAACACTAGTTCTGCTCACTGTTTTATACCTTCTCCCCCATGATAACGTGATATTAAGCACAGACTTAATTTTTTCAACATCTGGCTCAAATTAGCTGCTAACAAAACTGCCAACAACTATTTTCTTAATCGACCCTGGGAATTTGATACAGCTTGGAAAAAGCACATTTAAACCTCGTCCTTCTCCTAAAGAAACACAAATGTTTACTTGAGCTTCTGATTTGACCATAGCAGGACGATGAATTCAGTTAACCCAGCTTTATAGGCCTGCCTCAACTGGACTTTTTTCTCTTTGTGTAAGGAAACAGATGTGCTCGCAATTACAAAATCTCCTGCTCGCTCAAAGCCCACCATGCAAATGGCCAACCAGGAATTCGAGTCTATTTTTTTACACGGAAGTCACTGGAGAAGTCTCCCGTTGTATCTGGTGGGGGATTAAGGTGCACTGTTACCTGATGGGTCTCTCTGAGCTCCTTTCGCATATGCATTTAAATGCACTGCCTAGGGAACAGGTTGGAGCAAAAGTCTTTGAAAACCCAGCGCTAGAGGAAAAAACTGTGCGCTAGAAGCCAATATCTTAGAAAGCAAGAGAGATCTTTCCAGTTACGAAAGCAGAGTTATTACTACATAAGCCCAAAAAAACACAACAGACAAACAAACTGCAAGTGACATTTCACTGTAGTTACTGAGACCATGTGGGTGAAGTGACAGCGGCAATGCAGCTGGCTCCGCGGGGACACGTTAGAGTACACTGAAGAAGAAGAGGCTGCAGGCATACAGAGAAGTCGAAAGCGGCCCACCTGAGTCTGTTGAGGGATATTTACAAAGCTTGGATCCCGTGGTCCAACACTGACGAATCGGTTTGCGGGGGAGGTGCTGGGTGTCGAGTAGGCTGTGAAGGGAAGGGACACATGCGTTGAGGAAGCGGCACTAGATTGCACACGAACAACACCAAAACACACTGTCTCAGAGCCACCTAAGCAGATGTTTAACATAGAAATGTGCAAACGTTTTAGAGAGCGAGAGTTTGGTTTTAGACACTGGAAAGGTTCGGTCTTAATGATGGGGATATAAACACGCAGGGGACCGGGCTGCTCCTTGCGAGGCGGGACGGCAACGACGTGCGGTCGGGGAGAGATGTGCTGGGGTCACCTGCGCTGCTCTCCGTCCCAGAGGAGAACCGCTGCACGCCTTTCCATGCTGGGATAGCACAAGAGACTTCTGTACGGCCGGGTATTGCCTGACTGTTTTCACTCAAATATGCGGTACCTCTGGTTTTAATGGAGTTTTGCATAGCACTGAATTTACTGAAGTGCTTATTAACAGAATCAGACCCTTATTTCATGCTAATCCAGCATTCTCTCTCCACAGAAAGTTTTGGTTTTCATACTGCTGTGGTCTGCACTCTCTAAAATGTTCACTTGATGTGTTTGAAAAACTAGGAAGATCCTTTCGGTAAAAAATTAATGGGTTGCAGTTTCACTGGGGTGGTAAGTGCAATCAGTCTGAAGGCTGAAGCTGCCTTTAAAAACTGGAGTGGCTCCCATAAATGTAAAGCTATTAAATGCAATGCAAGCCAAGAACCCAGATTACTTCCAAACTTGAAGTACTGTAATGATTTTATTGTTGCATTATATTCTCCACTACAACTGTCCACAATGCCACGCACTTCCACATCCAAAAGCTTTCAATGCATTTTCAGTCTTCCTCTCATTTGAAAATCCCCCATGCGATCTTCTCCCTTGTTCAGTTTTTTGCAAGTTCAGATCTAAATTCAAATAACCCAAATAGATGCCTTAATACAAACAGTGATTCTGTCTATTTTAAATATATTTATGGGAATGAATTCTGCTGAATAAAATCCCCAGACAACCTAACTATCCAATGAAGAGACAAAAAACAATGTTAAAAGGAAAGTTACTTGCCAAATTCCAGTCAGGCTAAATATAATGTTCAGGCCTCAACGTTACAGAAAAATAAAGCGAGTTAAGAGTCAGAGAAGACACTGGCTTGTCTGTGTGGATGAAAGCCTGCTGCTTTTCTGAAGGCAAAATGTTCAGTGAAGAGGCATTACGTTGGAGGAGCCTTTGGTTTAAAACTGTACTGAATCGGACCAATGCTCCACCTTATCCATTGCCCTCTCTCTTCCAGAGGCCATAAGCAGATGCACAGGGAGAAGTCAAAACGGGTCACATACTTACTTTCTCATATTCTTCCCCACCCTCTGATTATTTTCAGCTCAGGGATTCCCTGCATTTAATGGCCTGCAAGGGATTTCTCATTGATGAATGCCCAATCTGCCCTTGAACCCACGCAAACATTCTGCATCCCACAAAGCCCTTTGGCGAGGAGTTCTCAAGTTTACGAGCATGCAGAACCGCATCCTTCCTTTCCTTCTCTACCCAAGTCTCACAAGCATCTCATGATGCCTCCTAATTCTTACCCTGAAATGACCCCAGAAACTGCACATCTTCATTTCTTACTGATCTGAGCGGAGATAAGGCACTCCCGACTTCTAAGAATGAATTCTTCCCAGTTGTTTCCAGTGAGGTGAGCTTTCCTCTCCAAAAAGCTAACACTTTGCTAGTAATCGCAAAAATCATGCAAGGAACACCTTTCCTTCACAAAGATTTAAAGGAATTTTTGAGTGCACTAATTCATCTTTCCAAGATGATTTTGCAAATTGCAGTGCAGCTTGCATATTAGAGTATGAACAGGTACACTGGTTGTTACTCATATCTACAAATCAAGGAAGAAATGAACTGAGCAGATTTGGTGAGGTATTCCCCTTGCCTTTTTTCCATGTTAATTTGCTTAATAATTCAAAGAAGCCATAAATTTGCAAACGGTAAATCTCTGTTGCTAGTGCCACGTATTAAGATTCTTCTGTACTGTTTTATGGTGGTTTTTTTTTTTAACTAACTACTGAACCCTATGTTGTGCAAGACTAAAAAAATCCTTCTGCAGTAGGGAAGACTAACTTAAAGCTCAAAAATCAAACATCTGTTGTTTGGTTCTCCTGGTCTACTTTTAGGAAAGCAGAATGAGTGGAGAGGCCATTTAATCCCTTGGAGCAGGTAAGTTCCACTCAGAAGGGAAGGAACTCAAGATCTTGTTTACGGTTCCCTGTTGGCAGATACTTTTCCTGTGATATTTGGTAGAAAATCAAAGGGAAACCATCAGAACGCTGTCTTAAATGGTTTCTCTGTTCAAACAAAAATTCTAAAGCATTTGAAAACTGTATAATATGCACAAAAGTCCCCTCAAACCTTGCTGGGTGAATTACTATGTATACCTTTCTTCTGTAATGCTCCAAACTATGTTTAACTTGCTTTCTGAAAATACTCAGATGTCAGCTTGGTATTTCCTTAAGGTCATATAACTACATTGCTAGAGCCAAGAAGTGACCAAAACTACATATATGCAGAGCAGGCTTTACACTGGACTCTCCCAAGATGCTAGTCTCACTTCACTGTAAAATGTCACGAGATGTTTGCGGATTGTAAGGGGCAATTTTGGCTCAGAATATTAAGTTGACATGGAATACACATTAGCAGTGACTCCTGTTCCCGTGAAATTTGGTTCAGAAAAGGGAGCAGTACTGAGTGTTGCTTAGACTACCACCAACATGGCTTCTAGCCATATCTTAACGTCTTCATATAAATATCCTTGTTTGACATGGAGGTGGGATTCCTGGAAGTCTTACCACTTCTGATCCCTGTACTCTGTTCTCAGATTAGGATGGGGCAAACTGCTCTCACTGGTTAAAGCTGGGTCATACTATATTTTAGTATACATAGGCTAAGCCTGTGGTGGGGTCTTCAAACTCCTTTTTAGGAAAGGGAAAAGCCAAAGCATGGAAAAGAACAGAAGCCAGGTGTCTTAGGCAGATCTTCTCCTGATCTTTATCAACTTTGCTCCCTGGGAATTGCATAGATCTACACTAGTTTACACTAGCTGATAGCTGGCCCGTTGGGCTTGAATAGAAACCTCTTCCTGCCCAGCCTAGTCTTTCTGCTACTGGAATTCACTAAGGATCGTTTGCAACATCATAGCCCATAGCCAAGGAAATGAATGTGATGCCACAAATTTGCTATGATGCTTCACTTCAGGAACAAGCAAAACAGGAGCTGGCAGAGAAAGAACATTTGCTCACACAGACAGCTTTGATATTTAGCCAAAATGGCAAGAAATTGTATGAAAGACAAGACAAACAAACACTTTTGGGAATGTCATGTATTTTAAAGTTGCCTGCAGTAGGAGAATGTTAATTTAAAATACACTTTCCTGAAATAGTTTCTATTAAGTATAGGCGTGTGTCATTTATCAGACAGTTCTGGATTAAAAGGATAAACTTTTGGTTGGTAAAGATGATTTGGGTGAACGATAACCTAATGTACCACTAGGTCTCTCTTTTACAGACCAAGACGACAGGTACATGTGCTTGATATGATGAGCTGTACTGTTTCACAAAGGACTAGGAATCAGTTTAGCCATCGTGCGGTTGTAGCGAGAGAATTAACCGTAGGAACGTGGTGCAATACAGCATTTTCTACCGCAATGCATTCTGCAGCTGAGTATCTGAGAGGGAACTGCAAATTCTAACAAATTAAATGATACAGTCATCACCCTCTTTTTTATGGATGGGGAAAGGAGTGAACAGAAAGCTAAAATGGCTTGCCCAGAGGGTGCTCAGTCAATGCATAGCAGAGAGCGGGAGAGAAATCCAATCTGATTATGAATCCAATACTATAGGCACAAGATCATTCTTCCCATCCTGACACAACTGCTGTTTAACACGAAAACTCCTTTGTGCAAAGGGACATTAACTGATAACGATCTTGCCCAACAAGGGAAAATAGCTAAGTTTTTCCCCATGCAGAGTTGTGAACCTTAGAAAATTACATTTAGTTTAAAAGTGCTCATTAAAAATCATGGTGTACAGGATGGCAGTATCTTAGACTCTGCATCCGAATGAGGGCCACAGATTCTAACACTCAGATTCAGTTATGATAGTGATAAAGTCCAAGTGGCATGCAGTAGAGGTAGTGTTTTCTTTGGGCAATGAGATAGTAAACCCAGAAACTGTCAAGAAAATATTGTGTTGTGTTTGTTATGGGTTACCAACCAAACAAAATCAAGAAGAGATCTGAGATAAGATAATTTTGGGACTGCTTCTGATATCAAGGATGTGTTCTATTGAAAAGGCTTTTTATGGAGGAAAAATGAACCCTCCCAAACCTCATGCATCCCATCTCCATTGTGTCATCTCACTGAGGAAAATGCTGGCTTTCCAAAGGGATAGGATTCGCAGCTGAAATTTTCAACTCCCAGAGCATGCCTGGCCACCCAGTAGCGGCAAATCCCCGACGTGCATCTCCAGGGGCTCTTCCTTCCTTGGACAGCACTAATGTTCATGTTTTGGTTAATGTCACAGCTGGAGAGTTTCACTATTGCTCTGAGAATCATTAACCACCTTGTTGTGATTTTTAGCTCTCATTCCCAGGAGGCCATACTGTATTGAACAGCTGCTCCTGGCTCCTGTACCCCTCAGGAGGGCCATATTCCAATTTTTGGTAGGGCCGTAACTGTATTCTGTTTCTGCAGAGGGCTTTCTGCTAGACCAAAAAAGGAAAGGAGAACGGAGCAAATGCCAACCCCTTTCACTCCATTTGCCTGGGGGGGGGGCTTCATTCTCCTCCACACAGCTAAGGAGAGAGTCTGGCCAAAATCTAACATCACTCCTGCCTTTGTTGCATAAGTGACTTTCCAATATCCTAAAGCTCTGCAGGGCAGTCAGCCATAACCCAGCGACACTCCCAGAACCGGTGCACTCGAGCAGTTCGTAACCATGGAAAACACCTTTTTGTGCGGCTTTTATGAAACTCTGGTGAATCTGCACTTGCTATTTGAAGGCTAATATTTAGTTAAGGAAAAAACAAACACCGACGAAAATGGAGGGTTGGTACTGATTGACACACTAAATGGAGTCCAGTGGGCCCTTCTGGTAAACTCTCACTGCAAGGCTAGGAACTTCGGTTTGTTTTACGCTTTACGTGGCCAGCCACTTCCACTGGCTTTGGTATGTATGTAATATTTTTTCTTACAAAATGTTTCCTATAATCTACTTGTCTGTAAAATTTGTCCCTAAATTAAATTATATGCTTCTTTACAACTCAAGTCACTATTATTCAAAACCCTTACCAAAAGGAAGATGCATGCCTGAGTATGTACAGAACTATATGTTTAGACATCAGCGTAGCTAATTAACAAACAGTAATTATTTTCCTAATCTTTTGTTTAAATACCATTAACTGGCTGCTCTTGAGAAAACCTCGATTCCCAATTAACGTGGCAGCTGTCTGCTGAACACTGAGCCACAGTGACCAGCCTGAGCCGATACCGATGGGTGGTGTTCTGCAAACTTCAGCGGACAATGCCAGTTTTTATGCCAGCTGAGAATCAGGCCAGACGCACATTTAGCTTGTTTACATGATCACAGTATCATAAAAATTAAGTATTAAGATTACTGGTAAAATGATGTTGGGAATTTCTTTCTTTTAGACACCACACACTGCCAGTAAACTGAGTCACAACTGTAATGACAAATACACATTGACCTAGTTTCATTTTTCCCGGTTCTGAAGACAAGGAAATAGTAAGGCATTGCTGACTATATTCAGTCATAAATATGACTAATCATTAACCTTTTAGATTCCACCACTGAATCTTATTGATAGGACTTAAGAGACGGTATCTCCTGTCAGAAAGCGTCAAAACTTCCTGATAGCACAAGTGTTGGTCTAAGGTCAGAAAGAGGAGTGGAGGGGAGGGAATGAATCAACTTCTTAGCTCAACAAAAATCTGCTGATCAATTCTAGAAGTCCTGATTCTAGAAGATCACGTTCACAATCTTACCAGACTGTCTCATACTAAAACCCATTTTAATTTTGAAGCGAGCCAGAGCATCTTGCTGAGTTTGCAGTTGTGCACTATCGCGTAGCAGAAGGCAATGCAAAACTCCGAGAACTACCAGATTTTAAAAAAGCCCCCTGGAACCTGTGCAAATCTCCTGACCAGTATATAAAGCTTTAAAAATGTAGGTTTCACATGGTCTGAATAGTGAATACCTCTTTGCACATCAAGCAGTGGTTGCATATAGCATTTAAATAATAAGCTTGAAAAGCACACAAAGGGATTTGCTCTTTCGATTAGATTGATTTTTGTTTGTGGATGTTATTTGGACTCCCTTCACTGTGGAACAAGTCCCCTACAGTTGCCATTAAAGCACTGAAAGCTTCCCTTTTGTTTTTAAATGTCAGTTTGAGCATAGCTTCATTAAATCATTTCACAATTAACTCCCTGAACATCCAGACTTTTTTAAAGCATCAAACCCAGCTGAATCGCATTTGTTTCCCAGAAGAGTGAGTCCAAAGTGGTATCCCCAAGTGTGTATCCAGGAATTTGTATATTTGACTTGTGGCTACACAAAATACATATGGGAGCCGTGTGGGTGGTGGAGAGAAGATTAAAGCTTTCTCCCTGGGCCTAAGAAATACCATAGCTTCTTGCCCCAAATGCAGGGCTCGGGAACCAAGTCATAAGGGAAGGACGTCTGGGTTAATCTAGGAAGACTTATTCCCAAAAGAACTATAAATGAAGTGAACTCAAAAGAGTTGTTAGTTTAGCTCAGTATGTATAAGCAGCAATGTTTTCGATGAGGCTATCTGTCTGACTTCCATGTAGTGTCTATCTTCTAAAGCCTGACTTGAGATACCCACTTGCCTCCTCGTGACAGTAAACAAGATCCCAGAAGTCCGAGGTCTGTGTCACAGCTTAGCTACTGGCCTTGATTGCTCTCATACGTGGTCATGTGAAATGCCAACAAAGTCAGAAATAAAACAGTAACCTTAAGCTAACTCTTTTCTCGTTAATACAGAAGCAGCTCAGAATTTTGTCCATCATATACAGAGCAGAGAGCTCTCCTGCTTCCCGAGAGCTAGTCCAGTCCTCATCTCTGAATAGCTGATAGACGGTGATCGCAGCACATCGCGCGCTGCTGTTAGCCCTTGGTTCCCGCTGCGTCTATACTTACTTGGAGAAGTGGGAGAGGTGGCCCCTCCTTCTGTTGATGTAGTTGGAGGTTTTGTGTCTGGCACTGGCAGAGGCACAGGCCTAGCCATTGGTGGCGGAGGTGGTGGTGGCAACATTGGGGTAGGAAGGAATGGATTGTGCACCTTGCCTTGGCTGCTACCATTGGGCTGCCAAAAAACAAGCAAACAAACAAAAATTATACTAAAAATCAGCTATTAGGAACCTCCAGCAATAACAATCTAGTTGAAAGCTATGTGCAATACATTTACAATTACTTGAGAAGTGGCAAAGAAAGTGCTGGGTCAAATTCTCCATTGACTTCAAGGAACTTTGTCTCAAACCCCGTGAACCTTGTGAAACTACAGAAATTCTCACTTTTAAACATTCGTCCTATTAGCAGCTGCTCTCAACTGCCCTGGATTAAAGTCTACTACTCTTTACATTTCCTGCAGCCACTAACTCATGACCAGTGAGAGCTGAAGCAGTATTTTTGACCCCTTAAATCCCCAGTTTCGTGCCTCTGTTATACCCTTAGGATATCAGTGCCTAGGACTTGAGTGTAAATTTCTTAAAGATACTGCTCATTAAGAGAAAAAACAAGCATTTTTGGTGGTCTTAAAAGTCATGCTGATATCTTATTACAGGAAGATGAATGAGTATATATTAAAGTAACTGGTCTCCCACATCCCTTTTGAGTTAGCAACAGTGCAGCTCACAGTTTAGTTGCCATTAGGATCATATGGAGAAATGACTGAACTTAGAACTGCTTCATTTTACACATCAGGAAAAAAAACACCCTCCCTTAGTCTGGGATGTGCTCAGTCACGGGCAGAATGGGCCTAGATATGCAAGTGTAGTCTTTCAGTTAATCACCAGAAAAACCTGTCCATAAGTCAAAGTGTTTTCAAGTATCACAAAAACAAGAAGCAGGCTTAGAAAAAAAAAGCCACCCCTTCCCCCAACTTGTTAAGTTTACATTTTAAACGTAACGCAGCCTGGACACTTGAAAACCATACGGATAGATGCCAACTACCATTATAAAGAGAAAGCAGGACAGCCTGTGAATCAGGTGTTCCATTTTAGTGACAAAAATGATGAGATCACTTTCGACAGCACTCTACAAATTGATCTCACTGCAGTTCTTCTGGCACTGAGCATTGGCTTTTCCATTGATGATAAAAGCTCAGCTTTAAACACAGATCCATATTCTAAGTACTGCTAAAGAAAATAATATTTTAATTCCTGTTAGGCTTTCCATTAGCCTGAATTACTGGGGACAGAATACTCGTGCTGGCAAACGCTTGGGACCTTATTTTCATTTCACCTGCTTTGGCACCGACAAAAGGCCTTAAAGTCGTGTGGGTGCAAATCACACTTGTGCTAGAGCAAACATGGTTCAGGACATAAATAAGACTCAAATTCATCTGCATTTAACTTAAGCACTCCCACTGACTTCAAAGACTGCAGTTACTAGTGTTTGCAGTAAGAAGCAATCCTTCAGGGATATTTATTTTTCCAACATCCAGTACCTTTAATAAACTAATATATTAGTGACATCTCTCAAACACTATCTTGTCTCACAATTAGGTCCCTTTCCTGCCAAGAAGACCCCTGCTGTATGTTCATTGTGAGTGTGCTAACAGTTCATAATGCTGAATGGTTTGGGATAAATTAAGCAAATGAATACTCAAGGAAAAAGAAAAGCACTATATTGATTTGTTGTCTAGACATAAATGTATCTGCTAACATATTGCAGACATTATTCAAAGCCAGTACTGGCTGGAATAAGCAGAGTCAGTTTTTCTGCTAGGGAAAGGAAAGCACTGAGAACAATATAGCTTATTAAATAAGTGTAATAATTTAGATGCTAATAATTAAACTAATTCTCATTAACACTTTCAATCGTATGTATGTCAGGAGAGAAGCAGTAATTTTGCCAGTTATTACTTCATTGGCTAGAAAAAGTTACATGCATTACATTTCATGAAATATTCAGAGCATTATTTTAGATTTGATTTACATAAAATTTATAAATTCTGTATTTGACCGGAATGCTATTTCAATAATAGCAAGATGATTCACTTTATTTGATTAAAAAAAAATGAAAATGGTTATTTGAAGCTTTGGAACTCTGCTTAATTTTTCATAGAGATAAGGGGAAAAGATAACTGCTTACAGAAATAACAAACCATAATAAACTGTACTTTTAACATCTTGAGTTCAAGTACTGGTCAACTTGATCTAAAGTGCTATAAGGCAGTATTTTTTTTTTTTTTAATGAACTTAGCTGATCTGAAACATCTGTTTCTCACCCTCCCTTTTCCTGCTCCTCCCCCCCCACTCTCCCCTGAACTTCAAAAATAATTAATAAAAATTATTCTGCCTTCATATTTTGTTAACCCTGGTTCCACTAGGGTTACAACGCATGCAGCAAAGTCATTTGTGGAGGGACCCAAAAGGTCACTGTATCACCAGCTTCTCTGACAGTTTAACTTAACTTCACCACAATGTGGTCGAGTGGTTTTTTGGGGGAGTTCTTTTGTTGTTTTTTTAAATATTTTTGCAGTAGCAGCATTTTTTTTTTTTCTTCCAATGACTATTCAAGGTGTGTTCCTGTATGCAACATGCTGTTAAAATAATCCCATAATCCCATGGTTAATTTTACATAGGACAAACACTTCTGAAGAAATAAAAACGGCTTCCTTACATTTAGGAACCCCACCTGTCCAGCCTGCTGACCAGCGTCGGGGCAGACAAGTTGGACAAACTCTTTCAGAGTCTCCTGAGGATGATAGCGGATTGCTGGGTGTGAGAAGTATGGCCCAGGCTGTTGAATAATGGGTGATGTTGGAAAATGAAGAGTCGATGGTGTTGCATGTGGACTTGCTATAGGAAAGAAAACAAAGAAGTTATATAGAGTTTTGCCTTTGGAAAATAAAACAGTTTTAATCTACTGAAGTTTTACTTTTAGTCTTTTTTTAAATGTACAGTATTGTTTATACATCTGATCTTCACAATTAATATATTAGACCACATTGTGTCCTACACTCGCTTCATCTAGATCCTGAAAGCAAACAGAGCCAGACATTTTGAAGGATTTTTTTGTATTTTTAGTGGACACGTATAGGAATCAGCAGTCCTTTCTGAAAGTGAAAACTATTCATCACCTTAAGAGCAGTCCTCATCAATCAGGCAATAAAAAATGTATTTGGGAGATTAGGGTTGATTTAATTGACATTTCATATAACTTGGATTTGCACATATGAATCCATTTTATATTGTACTATAAATGGTTGATAATTTAAAGATGGTCTAACACTTCCTGTTGTTGGGGTTTTTTTCCACCTCAGTTTAGGAACATTTATTTTAAGTAACATGTTTTCATCTAATGAACATGCACAAAGTGGCGAGATCGTTTTGAAAATTACATTTACATTTCTTCTGAATAGTGTTAGGCTCAAATCTTCAGCAAGCCCCCAGCTTACATTCAGGGATGAAGTTTAATTTGGTGAATTTATGGGCCAACAAGCCAGCTGGAAAATGTACTACAGTGAAGGTGTAAAGGTGTAATGTACACAAGCCCATTGGCAATGACGGATTTTACCCTCAGCTGATTTCAGCAGAACTACAAGTGCACCTGAAGAGCCTTATGCTCTCCTCCATTATGTGACACCTTTGCCCAGTTCCTTGGCCTTCGAGATACATTGGGTTGGACCCTTGTTAGCTAACGGTGCTTTCCACTGTCAGTTGTCACCATGCGGCAGCAACTGCTGCCGCTCGTAGTGCTACGAATACTCCCTTTCCCCTCAAAAATGAGAATCCACTCTTCCTTTAGAATGGGCAATTAATCTGGTTGCGCACAAGCTCATCTGTAAATCATAGTTTTATTTCTCACCAAATAGTCATCATTAGAGCCCTGTTGCTCCCTTGGCATGCTATCCTAGTAATCTTTCAAGGGTGTCCATGTGCATATACTGCACTGGTACACCACACATAACCTATTCGATAAAGGCTATGCAAGGGAGGTAATGTCCTACAGAAACTCATGTGTTGCCTTTGAAGTAAGTTAAATATACAAGAGGGAAAAAAAGCCTTTGGCACTTCTCAAAAAATTGGAGAAGCAGGAAAGTTAACTTAAATCAAATACAAATGAGCAAACACTCATTTCATGACAAATGTTATGAAAAACCCTCAGTTAAATAAAAGCTAAAATCTGCTTCTCAGTCTTGTTCATCGCCAGTTTAATAATATGACACTTTATTAATAATTTTTTTTCTTAAGAATTATTAAACCATTAGCAAACTCAGAGCCTGAAGATGTGGATAAAACATGTACTTAGAGACAGCAGCAAGGAAACTTACTGCATTATCCTATAAACATTCATTAAGGGTTGGCTGGGCAGCACTTCTATGTACTTCTTTCTCCACGACTGGCCAGGAATGATTGCTTTGACACCACCACCAAAAAAGAGCTGCAGTCATGCCTGGGTGCTGATATGGGATGAATATGAAGCTCTCATCCTCGCCATGAAAAGTTCTCCTGTATCCTTCTTAACCCCACAAGTCTTCCCAGTTTGCTCCCTTTAATACTGTTTAAAATATTCACAACAGGAAGAGAAACCCATACTAAATGCGTGGTACTAAATGGGAAAATGCCACTGAAGGAAAGCATGGAGTTGAGGAACCAAAAGGCAGCATACAGCCTTCCACAATCTCCGATCAAAGTAGATGTATATCCAGAGAAATGCTTCTGAAAGCATGGGCCATACCTATCTTCTAACAGCTAGATATTGTGGCACGTGGGCTGAACTGGAAAACAGTGTCTTCCCACAGCCGTGCTAGGTCTGCAATGCTGCACTTGGGAAAAGGAAACAAGAAGCAGCATATCCCACACTCCTTGTTATGGAAATGTTGACAGTTATTCCATGGCCAAGGCAAACACCTGTGTGCCCAGCCTGTTCAACCTGTCTGCACATCTGGGCTTATCTCTTGTTTTTTACAAACCTAGTTAATTATTTCTTATTCACTTTTAAGACAAATAGTTTTGTTCTGAGTTTGCATCTTAAATTACAGTATATTTGAAAACTCTTCAGATAAAGAACCCAAATCTTCAAAGGAAGAAATGAAGGCTATTTTCCTGTCCCCAAACTCCTGGGAGAGGCTGTAACTTTGAAGTGTGCTATTCAAGGTAGAGATAATGTGGGATTCACCTTCGTAAGTGTGGGTGTCTACCATGGAGCTAATTATCTTAGAATCATTGGAGAGCTAAACAGGACTAATGGTGTCTAAGGAGCCGTTCTTCTCATCCAAAAATAGACCACTGCCTTTGACTAGACTTCACTGACCACACTGACTGGCTTACCAGTGGATGTAAAGGAAGCCCACTGGTAGTAGCTCCGACGTAGATACCTCCAGTCTACACACATCCCTTCAGTTAGGTGAATTCCACCCAAAGTGTCAGGCTCTGATCTCACTTAGACCAACCCCTGAGGTGCAACTGCTTTAATGACACTTACGTCATAGCTACTTGACAGGTATGAATGTATCATCACCTTCTCCAGGAAGCAACAGTTGTTTTAGAGCTTGTAAAAATATTTTGCCACCAATATTGATTCAATAAAGTTGGTGGTAAACATTTTGATGACTACAACAAGATTTTGATTAGCATACAACATTTCTGTCCTTTTTTTGGATATAAAACATATTCTTCCCCTCTTTCTTCATATGTCCTTTTATAGTTTCCCCTTTCCTTGTATGCCAAATGGAAGATGAAGGATGAAGATAAAAGTGAGAAATGAAAATTTATGTGGTGAACAACTAATTAAGTAAAAAACAGATAGAGATTTTTTAGACATTTATTAAAAAAAAATTCATTTTAGCACCAGCTCTGTTAATACTATTTGAAATTGTTACGCAACTGCACTGTCCTATGTACACATCTGGGAACAAATTAATTCCTTTTCTTCCACTGGGTGAAAAGGAGATGGAAATGCTATTTCAATCAAACAAGAAGGAATAAAAAATTGTCCCCAGGAAACATGTGGAAATTCAAAGCTAGGCCTGCGACTACACTGTATGTAGCTTTTCCAAAGTATGGCTCTTGTACTGGGTTTGTGTGGCAAGGTTTTGGGGGGGGGGGTACAGGGGTGGCTTCTGTGAGAAGCTGCGAGAAGCTTCCCCCATGTCCGACAAAGCCAATGCCAGCCGGCTCCAAGATGGACCCGCTGCTGGTCAAGGCTGAGCCCATCAGTGACAATGGTAGTGCCTCAGGGATAACAGATCTAAGAAGGGGAAAAAAACCCGTTGCCGTGGCACAGAAACTGCAGCTGGAGAGAGGAGTGAGAATATGTGAGAGAAACAAGCCTGCAGACCCCCAGGTCAGTGCAGAAGGAGGGGGAGGAGATGCTCCAGGCGCCGGAGCGAAGATTCCCCTGCAGCCCGTGGTGAAGACCCTGGTGAGGCAGGCTGTCCCCCTGCAGTCCAGAGAGGTCCACAGGGGAGCAGATCTCCACCTGCAGCCCGTGGAGGACCCCACGCCGGAGCAGTTGGGTGCCCGAAGGAAGCTGTGACCCCATGGGAAGCCCGCGCTGGAGCAGGCTCCTGGCAGGACCTGCGTTTCTGTGGGGAAAGGAGTCCACGGAGCAGGTTTTCTGGCAGGACTTGTGACCCTGTGGGGGACCCACGCTGGAGCAGTGTGCTCCTGAAGGACTGCACACCGTGGAAGGAACCCACACTGGAGCAGTTGTGAAGAACTGCAGCCCGTGGGAAGGACCCACGTTGGAGGAGTTTGTGGAGGACTGTCTCCCGTGGGAGGGACCCCACTCTGGGGCCCAGGGGAAGAGCGTGAGGAGTCCTGCCCCTGAAGAGGAAGGAGCGGCAGAGACAACGTGTGATGAACTGACCCCAAGCCCCATTCCCCGTCCCCCTGTGCTGCTGGGGGGGAGGAGGTGGAGAATTCAGGAGTGAAGCTGTGCCCAGGAAGAAGGGAGGGGTGGGGGGAAGGTGTTTTAAGATTTGGTTTTATTTCTCATTACCCTACTCTGGTTTGATTGGCAATAAATTAAGTTAATTTTCCCTAAGTCGAGTCTGTTTTGCCCATGACAGTAATTGGTTGAATGATCTCTCCCTGTCCTTATCTCGACCCATGAGCCTTTTGTTATATTTTCTCTCCCCTGCCCAGCTGAGGAGGGGGAGTGATAGAGCAGCTTTGGTGGGCACCTGGCGTCCAGCCAGGGTCAACCCATCACGCTCTTCATTTAATAATTTGATTTGCTATATGAAAGACATGTTATGGTTATTAGAAATATTCATAGGCATGTAAGTAGTGGGTCTTTCTCTGTTGCCTTGACCTCCTCAGTGTGTCAGGGTAGAAAACAAAGTAGAAAGCATTTGTCAGTGATCTTCCCAAAGAAAGAGAGAAGAAAAATGAATGCAGAAATGATCAACAATAATTAGGAAAGTAAAGTGCCGCAAGAAGGAGAAAGTGGTTCCTCTTCGGAGTCTTGGCCAACTCCTCAGCACAGCCTTGAAGGGTTTTCTGTTGATCACAGGGAAGACTGGGGAAGGAAAGAAGACCAAATAGGCATCAGTCCCCAGTCTGTGCCATATACTGACTTGTAGGGTTCATTTTCTCAGAGTAGATGGGTTAGCATAAGAAGTAACAAATAGAAAAAGGATCTCCAAAAGGTTTGTTTTTGCAGTCTTTGACTGGGACATACCAAATTTCTCAAGCGGCAAAAGGAAGAGCTGTTTGATAAAAGGAAGAATCTATGACTATTAAACTGATCAACATTACAAGTGTGCCTGTCTTATACTAGAGAGAGAGAATTAAACACTGAAGTCTAAAAACTGTTGGCCCAGATACAGACCATTACTCCGATAGCTGTGTTGTGGTCACCAGCCCTGGTGTATGCAAAAATGGCCTTTCAAACAAGTTCTCACTGCAGAACACAACCGTGTTTCCAACTGCATAGATCCTCACAAACATTTTTAATCAGTTAAAGGGCGTGAGGTAGTGGAGCATGTTGCTATTTTCCCTATTTGCCTCTAAAAGGGGCAAGTGACCATGGACAAGCCCCTTCAGTCATGATTTTCAGAAATGCTTAATAAAAATTATAAAGTCATTGCTTCCAAAACCCACGCCTAGAGTGATGCAAATTTTCCTGGGTATGAGAAGGGGCCATTACTACTTATATGCTTCTGATGGGATATTACAAGTCTCTATCAGTGATTGTAAATTCTTTGAGATCTTCAAATGGAAGATAAAATAGGTCTTTGTCTATTATTTATTTACTTATTGACTTATTATTTATGTATCCCTAAGCAGCTCCATGCTGCCAAACCATATTTCTCTTGGCGTCTTTCAGCCTGTGACATTTATATTTTATTATTGACCTCACTAAATGACATAAAATATAAGTTCTACAACCTACGAAAATGTGTATTCCAGATCAGAACTTCATTTCTACCTGCTGTAGGTATGGAGGAGTTGGACTATCTGGCATTATTAAATCTGTTATTGGGGGGGAGGGGGGGTTGGAGGCAGGAATTATCCTTCCATCTCAAGGCAAGCATAAATATTTCAAAGCACACATGATTCTAATTCCATTGAAGCTCATCTGAAACATCCCAGAGTTTTTATTGAAAATGAGATGATAATGTATGGTGGCCTGCAACAGATATACCAATATTTTAAAACTACTGCTATTGGGCCAAGTAATTATGCAGTACAGCTGTTGCACGCTATACTGGATTTTTTAGTGTTTTATGAGTTCGTGGTGCTGTGCAGCACAGAAGTAAGAGGATTTTTCAGAACACTGAATTCAAACGTCTGATTATGCAAGCCTGTCTTGTCTTTTCCTTTCTTGATTTGTAGTAGCCAATAACAAACTAAGTAACCAATAAAATAAGTTGCATTCATTGATTAGGGTAGCACTTCACATGTCTAAGGCGAATGAAGAAGAGCCAAAATTGTGAATTCTATTCAACTGAATGATCAGATAATAAAGAATCAGTTAATTTGAAACAGGTTATAGTTTTCTTCAGATATTTAGTACCCTTCTCAGGCCCTTCTCCTGGAACAAAGAAGCAGTCCTAATAAAGACGCATGGGATCCTTTCTCCCAGGGAGTGCTCACTGATGTGGTAAGGGGACTTCGTGATCGCACCTGCAGCGCTCAGACAGATTTCTCCACCAGCACAGCCCAACATATGGGGAGACATATTGATCCATCCACCTTCCATCTCCTCTTCCAAAAAGCCTTGCCAACCCCTTCAAGTCCAGATGACTGGATGAAATTTCTTTCTTCATAAAGTCGTTTGAAGTCTTTGAAAGGGTCATTTAGTGTTGTTCTTCTCCCGCTCAGGAAAAGCCTACTATCACCCTACACTCCCCGCCTGTTCAAAGAAGTAGTGGTCTGGGGAATCAAAACCACTGTTCCTTCACAGGCATGAGGGCTAGTCCATCAAACCAGGCCAACAGTGGATTGGCTTCACGAGGGCACAATGCTCAGATACTTCCTCTATAAAGTGATAATTAAGTTTACTAATAGCTCATTAAACATTGATCAATCTTCCTAGAAATAGTAACTTTATAATCATAATGAAACAGGATCATTTTTATCAGCTTGTTTTTGAGGCCATTATAATTGGCTTCATTACAATTAAGAAAGTATTTTTTTAAAAGTCATTTCACTGGAAATGTTATAGAACAGTTTGTACTGCTAGATATTTCCACTTCAAGCTTCTAAGTTGCTTTAACTCCCTGCATGCTGTTAGCTTTCTCCTAGCATTTAAGTGATGCAAGTGCCAGTTCAAATTATGCAAGATGTATCCCACCCTTTGTACCCCAAAGGTACTTATTCTGAAAATTGACCATATTAGAGTACTAATTGGCTAAGCCACCATGCTGGCTGATGTGAAATGCTTTCAAACACCATGAAACAGCTGTGTTTATCGGAAATATGAAGAGTGACTTTTTAATAAGGAGATCTGGCAATAATCCAAATTTGTTGAAAGGAACTTACACTTCTGTGTATAATACAATACAAGAGGTAAAGAATAGAAGCCTAAAACAATAGCTTTAAGCCCACAGATTTTTGTGATGAAAGCAGTTACCCAAACAAGAAAAAAATAATTAAGAAACTTGGGCTGGGATTTGCAGAGGTCCTGAGAGAATTCATTAACTGCTTTTGAATTTCAATGGGAGCTGCATCCCCGTAACTCTTTCAAAGGTTTCTGAAAGTCCCCATTTTTCTTACTGCCCATTAGGAGTAGACGTTAGGGTGACAAATGTAGAGCAATCTCTTATTCAGGTTAGCAAGGACTTGCCTCTACTTAAATACTGAGCTGCTGAGGGTAGGACTGACCAGTCCTAGGACCAGCCCTTCGAAGGGAATTCAGCTCACTGGCAAACTTAAGCATTGGTTAAGTCCCATAATCATGCAAAGGGGCTGTTTAGTAACAGGTCCCTGGCTGAGCTAAATTCAAAGTGATACTATCTTGCATTCCCATTTGCAGTGACAAGGCTGGGAAATCATGGGGTGGGAGAACAAAAATAGGCCTTACCCTCCTAGCACGCATAAAATTTAGCCATCACTGATACTTACTTCCACATTATGTGGGCAAACATAGATGAAACATTCAAAATATAATCTAAACAGCCGACCAATGCAAGAGATACACATACCCTAAATATGATGGATGGATGATCTGTTCCTGACATCAAAAAGAAGGTCTGAATTACAGAATATCCATCTCTTATCTCCAGAAGTCAAGTGCAGGTGGTCAGCTAAGCACTGCTGAAAAAACAGACCCATGGTATCTCCAAGTCAGGGCTGGCTATCAGCCCTTTTTTTGCTGCTCTGAAGACCAGAGTGGTATAAGGCACCTGGACTCTTTGTTCAGAAATACTCTTTCTGTAAGAGATTTTGCAGTAGCAAGTGGGAGGCAGAAGGACATTTTGCCAAGGCCCACGGAGTTCCTAGCAAAAGGAAAATATGCTTAAAGCTGTGTTTAGGCACAGGGTTTATTGGTGTACTCTGGATTGTTGAGTATTACAGGCTGCTTCTGAAAACCTGTGGAGCTGAACTGAGTGCTGGTTCCAGATTCTGGTATAGGCAGGGGGCCAGTTAAGTTAGCTATTTTGAGCAGATTGTTTTAAAACATGTCAAAATTCTTCTGCCTTTGGGAGATCAGAATACTATAGAACTGATTACATAGGTACAGAAATAAAAATCATACCTATAGAAAGCACTTCTCCCTTCCAAGACCATAGCTAGAGGTCAAAAACCCCTAATTTAACCTATTTGTGGAATTCCTACTTCACATCCAATGCTGGCAACTTTTGCGTATTATTATTATTATTGTTTTTAATATACATGATGTATTCCCATATATAAGATAAAAACTACTGCTAGGAGAATATATCATGTCTTTCTTATAATGAAATGCAGTTGATAAGTTTACAATAGAAATGTAAATTCTCTAAAAAACCACAACCTTTATGTGTGTGATGATATAATTCTGCTTTGATACTAAAAAGGGCATGGTAATGGAATCTGTGACTTTGGAGTGATATATTGCTGTTAAGTTAATAGGACTCCACATTCCCATTTCTAATATCAGTGTTTTTTTCCCCTTTCATTCTGTAGATGGTAAGCTGATACTACATAAACATTGTTAAAGCTATAGTTCCACGCTACAGTAATTCACTTAACTTTAACATGATTTATGGTTCTGTCAATAGAGGAGGTTGAAAATCCAGAGCTCTGATGCTTAAACATGGGTTCCATATTTAAAGCAATAATGTGCTTTTTGTGTGTGTTTGAAGCTAGAAGAATTTAGCATAAAGCAGAGATAAAAATATTATAGTTCACTGCACTGTTTAAAGCATATAGTTTAACTTCACGGATACATCAAAGAGAGCAAAGAAACTGAACACAGAATCAGTAAAAGCACGGGTAAAATACTTTGTTCCCGCAGCACTTTATTTTTATATTATTTTTTAGGGATGCATGAAATCCTATTAGTATTTTTAACACTCCCCTTTTTTCATTCTTTTGCTCAGTTAGATCAGCTCCTTTTGTCAGGATGAGTTTAAATCTGGGTCCACTGTGTTAATCACCCCCCATTCTTCTTTCTGGCACTTAACCCTCCAGGCATTTTGCCTCTTTAGGAGATTAAGCGACCAAGTCATCTTGTTGCTCTAACATGTCCTCACTGGAGCAACATATTAACACAACTCCTCTGCAAAAGAGCCCTCTTTAGAAGTTTGCTGCAGGGATGACAAATTAACCCAGCATGGTGTCCCACACATCTATCTCAGTACAAATTATTAGTGTAATAGAGCTTTTAGTTATGCATTTATCTAGTAATTATTGAACGGTTATACAAAACGAAGCTGAGCAATCATGGCCCTTTATGAGGCAATCTCAGTGGGTGGTCTTACAGTTAATTTAGGATAGGACTGTCTAAGCAGTTCACTCACACACAAATTAGCTGAACAGCCTGCTCCTTTAAATATTTCCTATGTCACAGGCTAACTCTTTACAATACAACAAAGGTAGAGTTTTAATTACACGGTTCCTGACTTTTGTTTAGCTGAAGCTTTAACCGTTTGCAAGCCTTCCTCTCTGCCCTCCCCTGCCTGGGATATGGGAGTAGATGGCTGTTTGGGTAGGGTATCTCGTAATTACTAAACCCTGACCTTGAGGCCATCTCTTAGGAAACTGTTTTTCCTTCAGCATCGTATTATTTCAAAGTGAGTGGAGAAAATAAAAATCTTCACCTACACAGTCAGCTATCCTGACATTGTAAACTGGACCGTAGCTTTTCACTGTTGCAAAAGCAACACTCATCTGTTGGTCAGTGTTATGCTATTTATGGTTTCTACTCAACTTGCTTACCCTTGTGGTGTGGCTCTCTCCTCTTTTGGCTGTGTTACATTACCATCGCCTGATCTGACGCGTCTGTATCAGAATGAAGTTGCACTACTTTGTTTTTGTCAAAATTCAAAGGAAAGTAGAAGGTTACATTAGTCTGCCAGCTGACAGCATCAAGGAGCAGCCACGGATAGTTGTACGGAATAGGATAGTACAAAATGTCCTTTTACACTGTGTAGCTCTGGAGCAAGTTAGCAGGAATTAGCCCTTTGATTCACTTGAAGCTGGCTGACAGGACAGCTAACAGGCACGGATATTTTGGTGACCCCGTGGAGAATTTTGATAGAGAAGGGCACAATGTCTTCCCAGATGTGTGACATGAAGTTTTTGCCACTTCGGCACAAACAGAGAGTACTATCCTGCATAGTTTCCCTGGCAGGCCTTGTCCTGATAAAAATCTCAATGGCAATGCTTATTATGGAGGAAATTAATATAATGGGAACCACTCCACTGGTTGACTGTCATCCCTTCTTCTCTTTCTGCTCACACACCCACTTCCTTGAGTTCTTCCTTTTGTGCTGTATTTCTTGTTTCTTGTAATTGTGTTTCTCCTTCATTTATCTTCCTAACATACCATCTCATTCTTTTTCTTTTCTTGCCTTTTCTTCCTTGCTTTTTGGCTTGCAGGATCTATGCTGTCACATTCTGTGGAAATGCTTGAATGCTCTACAGCACAGGCTGCTGTATGTCCTAGGTTTACAAGATCGTGGTCAATTTAACATTTCAGCCAGCTCCAGATATAAAGTCACTAGAGTGTAAGCAGCAATACATGGAAGCCTAAAACCACTTATGTAAATACTGCTGTCACCCATACTATTTAAATCCTTCACTGTCTGGTAAAGAGTTCAAGTGGGCTAATGTCTGGGAAACTTTGTTAGGTGCCAGCAACACATGATGGCTTTGCAATACTGGAGTACTGTGGTGAGCTACATTGACCACCGAATAATCTAACTCGTAGGTAACAAAAGTATGCTGCGTGGGAGATAAGAGATCTGACTGCTAGAATTTTCAATGCTTTGAAATAAATTCTAAAACTGATAGTGATGCTAAAGCCACCCTATAGGTGATCAATTTACCATCTGCCAGACACTGAATCCTAACCACACTGGTCCAGAGAAGACATATGGTGCATTCATAGAGTCATGCCCAAAAAACTGCCATCATCAAGTGAGGCTCCATGAATCACTTTGCTAGCTTATCACCAAAGAAACTTGGATCTTACCACCATCTGTTGGAACTACTGAGGAGTCACTGAAGCATTGGCATCCATGCGCCAGCACTCACTGCACATCTGGTCCTTTGGTCAGCCAGCTCAGATCCTCTCTGCTGGCTACTGCCCAGCTGGGTTGAGTACTGGCAGCAGCACCAATGCAGATAGGAAACTAGTGCACAGCCTTCCACAACACGGTACAGTACAGATAATTTCATGAGAACAGAGGTTTTCCAACTGGTCCATTGAATGGAGCACCTTATAGCTAAGGAATCCTTTTAAGGATCTGCTCCTCCTCCAAGCAAGTTTGGTTTCCAGAATGACTCATTGGGGGATCACTGGGAAGGGCACTCAGTATCCTGGGATACCCAAGCATAAGACATGCGCTGTGTTCTAAGGAATGTTTGGAAGTGTGTGAAAGATTCGGCAATATTCCTGAGAAGTTATAAATCACTGGTTGTCAATGACAACACCTGCCATGAATAGTCTACAGCTTCTTCTCTGCTGTCTATTTTGATCATGCTTTACAAATGCATCTCATATACACATCCAAGTGATAAACTTGCACATATGAACATCAGAAGGAGATTGAACCTTCTTGTAGTCATTCAGTTGGATGAGGAGCTTACTCTGATGGTGACCTACTTACGACTTTCCTTTCTTTGAAATATCCCTGCAGACTGAAGATTTAATCCTGCTCTTACTTTCCTGCAGACCACTCAGAATGACCTGCCACTGACCATTTACATAATGCATATGTATCCAAAGAGAATGCAACATGTGTGTACTATATTATACCTATCATTTCTGCACAAAGGTACAGTAACTAATGGTGCATATGAACTGCTCAAAGATTATATCCTCTTATACGATTGCATTATACTCTTTATGTTGCCACTTTCGATACCTGAAAAGCTTCTCTCTTCTGCTTACTGTCCTAAAGTACACTGGAGGGAATGGGATAAAGAGCAAAGCTGGATTTGCAGAAAATAATCCATCTCAGTATATTACCCTTTACTAACAGAGCGATTGTTGTAGAAAAGAAATAAACACAGCCAGTGTGCTGTGGGAGAAGAATACTGAAGAGGAATGTCCAAAAAGAACAAAGAACTAAGTCTGGAACAAGATTTTTTCCAGGATGATGACACTTAAAGAATCCATGGATGGATTCAGAGGGATTTTTCCTGAAAGTCTACAAGACTTTGTTTGTGAACAAGCATAAAATAGAAGATGCTTCTACATGATGTTACAGAAGAACTGTTTTTGCTTAACCTGTTAGGAACCATGATGACTACAAACAGTGTTACTTCTTTATGGAGTTAGTAAAGACATCTCCTTCCAAACAAACAGAATTTGGGAACTCTAATCATTGTATTTGCTCTTTCAAATTCTGACTGTCTTTGAATGTTCTTCTCACATAGCTGATGGATATCCCCCAGCGCACAGAAAAAGTCTTGTTAAAACAGACTGTAGATGAGATTTAAACAAGACCTCACCAGCGATACATTTCTTCTCTCAACCACACAAAAATCCAAAATACGGAGGGTCTAAACAGGGGCAGAGAAAGGCATTCAGTGATCTTAAAAATAAATGTGAGGTAAAACATAGCTAAATACAGAAAGGGCTATTAACTAATCAATCAACAACTCAAATCTAAAAGGCTGAACTTCTAGAAGACAGGAATTCAGAGTCAGCTGATGTGCACTGAATATAATGTTAATGGAACATTCATATTATTCACACTTATATCACCAATTATCAAAGCTTTTAAAAGAAGATATATTTGCCAGATAGCTCAGATCCAAATTTCAAGGGAAATCTGTATAGAACTTAGACGCCTAAATATCTTCTGAGGATCTAGGTGCGTGCCTAAGGGTAATAAATAATTTTTATGGGATTAACCACAACAAATCAAACTACAATAACTAGATTTAACAAAGCACAAAACCCCATTAAGTGCAATTCTGACCTCGCTTCAACTTAGTGTATTTCCACTACTTCACACTGCATCACCTGGACTGTGCAGACAAAGGGGCTCCTCCTGGTTTATGCTGCCCTCAGTAAACCTACACTAAACCAAACACACATTTCAAAATAATTTCTAGTATGAATTGCTAATATGCCTTTTTATGCTTCACCATTCGACCAATTTCTTAATACTCTTCTCTAAATGAGACAAAATTTCATAGCAGAAGGAAACATGTCATGACCATTCATTCCTATTTTTTTATCTTGCAAAAAGGTTTGTAAGGAGATTCATTCATTTGTGTATATTACTATGCCCAAGTGAGTTCCTTTTCAAATGTGAACCGAGTATTGCATTTAGTTTTCTAGGCTAAATGCAAATGCATCTTTCTAACAAAAATGTATAAGCACATCTAGACCCTGAGGACATCTCTTTTACTTGGAAAGTCAGTCAGAAGAGTAGTGTGAAGAAAACCAGCCAAAGCATTGCAGGAACCAGCTTCAAAGGAGTCCCCTAACAAGGCAGTTCTTCAGCACGCTGATACCAACAACACAAGCACTAAACGACTGGCAGAAACAAAGCCATAGTCCTGGAAGACAGGCATGGTTCGAAGTGAGTGATGGGTCCCTATCTTGAGCAGTTAGAATGAATCTATGTTGTGAATGGACATAAGCAGAAGACGCTTTCTGTAACAGATTCTGTCCCTTTCCCCACCCTCTTCAAATAAAACCCCAAGCCCCCAGAAACCAGCGTTTCCACCTTAGGCACTGTCGAATGGTCATCAGGAGTTTTACCAAACAGCCCAGCCTAGCAAAACCAAACGCAGGTCTTGACAACTAAAACCTCTGGGTTATCAAGCTTGTGAAGCAGAGCCTCTCACTGGGTGGGTCACACGTGGCGATGACTTTCCGTGGAAAGGTGCTGGGATGGACACTGGGTGCCGTGGCTAATGCTTAAGCTGCCTGGGGGCTCTTGGGTTAGGCCTCACCTCTGGGTCCTGTAATGACAGGTCGATGGTGCTGTGTGAAAGCCGTTCCAAGGGAGGAGGTCTGCGAAGGCGAGGGACTGCTGAAACCAGACTTCTCTGACTTCTTTAATGTAGTTGGCGATGGCATTCCTGGCAAGAATGATTGATAAGTGCAATTTAATAATGCTAGGTCATGGAACGACAGCCTATGCATTGTGAAAGTGGGTGCAGAAGCAGCTAGATAAACTTAAAGGACAAATGAAACGGCATACAACAGCAAGCTGAAAGCTCACTTTTATTTGTGGTCTTTTTTGAGGCAGAAGCGGCCATGGTTTGCTCTGAGCAATGAGTACTGAAAGGCAGCCATATTTTTCTTTTAAATCTGAAATATGGATAAGATGCAGCTTATTATTGCTACTGAAACCTACTCTGCTTTATTTTTAGAAATCTGTAATAGCTGGAGCATTTGGATTTTTACAGGCTTTTTATGAGTTCTGTCTTTCACTCACTGGTTTAGTAGATTATTGCAAATGGATCTTTTAAATGTGCTGCACGACTCAAGGCACAACTAGAGAATGAAGTTTTCTGAGTTCAAACTCTGCCTCTCCTTACTCTCTTGACTTCAAAGGTATTTGAAAGTAATATATTTATGTGGTTCCCTTTTGCTTTCAAATTTTTTTAAAGGGTGAATGGTATTTGTGTCTTGATATTAGAAGCCACACTGGAATTATTTCAGAGTTGTTATTATGCCCTTGAACTATATCAAAGGCTTCCAATGAAAATCAGAGTTAAGTTGCCATTGGGTGAAACCTCTCCTGTGGACAGGCAGAAAAGGTGTAATGATAATATGACCAGTTTGTTATACTCTGTAAGAATAACTCCTGTTGATATCATACCAAGCTCATGGCACCAAAGAAATTAGTGGAATGAATATATTGCAACAGGCTCTTAAAACCTGAGCCTTTTCTGCGTATGATTTATGCTTGGATAAAAGAATATTACAGCATAGACATGAAGAACATGTATGTGTGTCTGTATTATTTTCTATATTTTTGTGGTTCTAGAGGCGTATGGGTATTCTGATTATCTGCACATACTCTGAAAACACATGATTTCTGGTATATACAGTACATCCGACATTTTGCATATCCGTAGGGATATAGCAACACAAAGGTGCAGAATAGTTGAGGTTTCAGGTGCAAAAGCAAAATATCAGATAATGTGGAAGTTGAACTTCCGCTAGCAAAGTCATTCAGCCTTATTTCCAACTCTGTATTTTATGGAATTTAATTGTTAAAAACTAAAGGGAGAGGCCTGGACAATATTATCTCTGGACAATATTATTAACTTTATATTTAATAACACTAGTTTTATAGTCCCTGGGATGTTGATTGCAATATGCAGGAGCCTTCTTGCACTTTATGCACTGCACTGCTGGGGTCTTAATGGTTTCAGTGAGGTTTTGCAGTTTATATTTCAGAAAGTTAAATAAAGTAAGGGAATGGTTAGAGTTCCAGTGTTGTACTTGCAGCTTTCTGTCTCAAAACTGTTTGCTACGAGGGTTTGCTTTTGTGGTGGCTTTTTCCTCATAGCAAGAAAGGTTACATACTTAATCTTTTAAAAATAAAAGTTTAGAACTGACAGACTATTGTGTCAGAAAAATACTGGGCTGGGTTTTTTTCATATTGGTCTTAAGGACTTTGGAGTAGGGACAAAAGCAAAAAGAGTTGGTTCAGTTTGGGGGTAAGAGAGGAGAAGAGACTGAACTAAGGTATTTCAATGAAACATTCCAATGCAGCCTGCTGAGTTTCTGCTCAAATGGCACGTTGGGATGTTAACTTAGTTATTGCTCTGTGTTTGAGTGTCCACGTTCAGGACAAGGATACTCAAAAGAGTAATGGTGCCGTTGACCCAGATTTCCTTATGATGGAGGAACTGGGGATGGAAACACCAAACAAGTGTCAACCCCAGTCCTAAACACAAAGTCAAGGGTCAGTGGCGATGTTTGTGCTTGGGGAGGGGTAGAGGAACTGCGCTGCTGGCAACAAGGCCGTGGGTACATCTTCTCTATGCTGGGCTGTGGAAGGGGCTAGGTTTGCCCCCCCCAGGAAGGTTTTAAGGTAGCAGGCTCCGTCCCTCTAAGTGCAAAATATCATGGACGGGACAAGCGACTATTTGTGCACAGGGACTATCACAGTAAAATACGCCTGCTTGTGAGCTGCTCTAACTGCAAGGTTGTGCAGCTCTCTTGCGTGGAAACCCAAGGCCCCCCCCCACAGCTGACAGTTCCACAGCCCATGAGCAGAGATCCAGGAGGGGACATGAGTACCTGTGCCCTGGGCAAGTAACGGGGCTTGTGGAAGGAGTAAGATCTCTAAGTCTGTGCACCGAATGGGTCAGCTGGCTCATGAACTCCCTGCTTTCCCCCATAACCTCAGGCTGCATACCCTCTTCAGGGTTATGGGAAAGATAATAAAGCTTCTGAGAAAGTGAAGAAGCTGTTCTTCTAAAACCCCTGCTTGGCTTATCTAAACCATGGTAGGGGGAAGGGGCAGAGAGACCAGTGGAATATGGTTTAAAGCTGTAGCAAGTTCATGTGGTTGTGTCCAAACACTGGAACTTGAGGAGCTACAACGAAGCTCATGAATGACCTTGTACTGTGGCAATGCTAAGCAGTGTCAGGTTCATATAGGGATGGATTTTATAAGGTCGGGGCAGCTGTTTTCATGTGAAAATAGAGATTTTAATGTAGCACTATGTCGTAAAATTGAGTAGAAAGACAAATTGAAGCACCAATAATTGTTTCCTGCTTTTGTTATATTTGTTATCATCATTCTGATTGCCATTATTATCACTACTTTGGTGGGTTTTTTTTATGTTAGGGGATTCTGAAATGTCTTGGTTTGGAACAGCCCAACTCTACCATGTTTTTATTTTGTTTAAGCTTTGTAATGACACATTTTATTTTGAGTGATCATATCCATCAGATCTCAAGAAAAAAATGGCTGCTTCCTAGTTCAGAAGAATATGCAAACAGGAGCTTAATTACATCACTTAATATTGACCAAGAGAAAGAATAAGATGAGCTTGCCAGCTCATTTCCAAAGCATGTTTTGTCCTTTAAGAGGGGAGGGTATGACAGAAAGTTAGGCAGTGCAAAGCAATTAGCATCATTCACATTTTATGTTGCGCTAGCATGGTGCTCTAGCAGCAAAATTCAAACATTCTTTGAATGGGTTAATAAAAGAAGAAATACAGTCGGCATGCAAGAAAAAGGTTTCCAAGAACAAGCCAAAATATGTCCCATTCTTCTAAATTTATCACAGCCATGTCACATTATCCTTGAGACTGCCAGGAATGTCAATTTTTTTGCAATTTAAAAAAAATATCTCATTTAGCACCATATGTTTGGTTAATGTGCCTGATATATCCTGCGTATTCTTTAGTCCATCCATTTCTAATACTCATTTTCTTTTTTTTCCCCCTTGCTAAGCCATATGTTACAATGCTGGTCATTCTATCGAAGCTTCTTTCAGGAGCTGAGAAGGAGAGCAAGGGAACTCTGGTTTAATCACCCAGAAAAAATTTGAATCTGATACTACAAGTCTCACTCTTAGGTAAGTAGTCTCAACACTTGAGTTAGCATTGTAGGTGCCCGGTGCCTATGAAAATCAGGCCACCTATGAGATGGCATGGTGTGTATTAACAACTGTGAGGCCGAAACTAAGATAAATGACTAAATATGGAATTAGGTGTTTAATTATTGGCACCCATGTTTGAGACTCTTGGCTAGTTTTAAAGGTCTTCTGTTTCATACCTAATGAGTTTTAACAAATTTAGTGGTCCCCAGTCTGCAGCTTCCCCTCCTGTGTTGCTCAGGGATGCAGGAAATTAAAAAGTTAAAACTGAAGCTACCCCGGGCAGAGCCCAGGGAGGATGCTGTTGCCTTGCACGGCTTTCCTCGGCATTGTTCCCAAGAGCTAATGAATACTGGGGACCACTGCACTGAAGACCAGATTTCGGCACTTCACATGGCCCCAAAGAAGGGGTAGTGCCAGCTCGTAAGGACACCTCTGAGTCCCGATTCTCCTCTGTCTCCTCTCTGGTGCAGGGCAGCAACAAATTACAATATCCCCCAACCCGTCTCAGCTGCGCTGGCCGGTGAATAGGGAATGGAGCCAAGGATCCTCCCCGTTCCCTGCCTCTTTCTATCCATCTGCTCCAAGCAAGGAATAAACAAGAACAGCCAGAACACAACGGCTGGGTAACCCAGGTGGGGTTTAAAAGTGTTTCTTACTGTTCTGTGTATAGGACTGTTGTCCAAATCACAGTCACACCTGGCACTTCTAGGAAACACAGATTTCATAATTCAGGTCTGAGTCTCCTCTGAATGTTATTTAGAGTGCAAGAGAAGAAAATCAGACTTAGTCTATTTTCATCTTACGGCAGCTTTTAACTACAGAATAAATGGAAAAGTTAATTGCTAAATAAAAAAGAAAATAAAGGGATTTGTGGCATAAAACGCAGATGGAAGTCCGAGTGGGTGTGTTACTTTAACTTAATGTATGGGTGTTCATGTGATTCTATAAGTATATGTATGCCAAACATGTATGGTCTTAGCCTGCTCCCATTAACATGAATGCGTTTTTTTCACTGGACAGAGGGAACCAGATCAAAGACCATGATGGTGCTAAATGGAACAAGATGTGTACTTTCATATTTTTTTCCAAAAGGAAATATTAATTTGACATTGGTTTTTCAGTTAAAAAGAATTTTAATTGCAGTACACAATAAGCAGAAAATTCAGACAACAATAATCTTGAAACTGTTAGCAGCATTATATTTCTATCAAGGAGTCTGTGTGCCTTTTCAACATTAGAGCTTTCTGAATTTTCATTAATTTGGCATTTCCCTAAACACACAAGTTATTTTGTTCATTCCACATCATGCATCACACCCTTCTGCTCAATGCATAATGCAAGCGTAAATGGGATCCTTGTCCTTGAGAGACTCTGGTTACTGGAGCCATTGCATGGATGTTGAAGTCCCGCAGTAAGACTTTCCAAAACTCTGCACTTCGCAAACCTCCAGCCCAAGTTTAATCAGTGAATGCACAGGAATACTTCATGTTCCTCATCTTCTAAGGGGCACTGGAGCATTGTGATGGTTTTAATTCCTCTACCTCCTTATGTTTGCCAGTACTAGAAACGCACCACATAAGAGTCTTCCTTGAGTACAGCTAAAGATCTTCAAATTTTCATGTATGAGGCTGATATATATTTAAATGTACCAGAAAATGATGCGTGAGAATTGAATGCACAAATCCTTCCCAGAACAAATAAATATCTATGAACCTATTTTCCATATACCTATGCACCTTACTAACAGAGGTGCTGAAATTAAGATTAACTTTGATGGAGTGAATGGAGTCACAGCAGTGTAAGAGGAGAACAATTTCCCTTCTCTCAGAATCTATAGCTATATCTGTATCTATACCTGTATATCCATCCGATTTCACTTGATTAATTACTAACATCATTCTGACTGCACACATCTTAAACAATAACTCCACCTCAAGCTAGCCACATCGGTAGACCAGCTAATACTCATCTCCAAAGACGACTTTTGGATAATTACCCCAATATTCCCAGTAGCTCTCTGCCACTAGACTCTTGATGGAGATTTAGAACAAAAGCTATGAATGAAATATGGTCTGGATCTTCATTCTCAAGGGACACTATGAAAAGGAATCACGGAAGCTCAGATATTACCAGGTGGACCATGAACTCAACAACATGCAGAACAAATAGATGATGCAGAAAAACAAGTTGGCTGTTGAAGAAAAAAATGATATATGGGAAGAATTTTTCAAGGAATTTTCATCCATCTATGCAAATTATTCCAGCAATTTCACTGAAATCAGTATCAACAGAAATGCTGATCAACTGCTTCTTTTTCTGGGGAATTTTTAATTTCAGGCTTCTTGAAATTTTGATGGCTATACTACTGTCAGTCATAGTAAGTCTGTTCTACTTAGTGCTGAGCAAACTTTATTTGTCATCAGCTGAGATATGATCACACTAACTGCCATCCATCAGTTTACTGTATTAGTTGCTCCAGTATACACAAAATAAAACACAGATGGAAATTCACTCATCCTAATGAAGTGATGAATGAAAGTTCTGAATGGAGACTTGCTACCCTGGTTGCATTCTGAGTTACCATGATCACTGATTAACTACCTGCCAGTGAGTACCTCGCTTCACAAGACTAAATCCAGCTTAATAAACAGCGATTTTACAGAAGAAAAATGAAAGCTCCCCCTCTATCCACTTATCAAACTACTGCATATGCATCACCAACACACACAACCAGTTTCCTCAGAACTCGACATCTGACAGATCATCAGGAAAACAGAGCTAATCTATCCGTACCCATCAACATCGTATCATAGGTGACTGCCAGATACTTAAGAAGCTATCCAAAAGAAATGTCACAACTCTTTTTCAAGACACTACAAAAGAAATGTTCCAAATAAAATAAAGCAAATGCACGTACAAGTAAATGAGCCAAAGAACTTAATAAAAAGAGATTGATTAAAATGAGGACCAGAATGTTCAAAAAGGACTGAGAGAGAGGTGCCAAAGGCGCATTAAATGGATTCAATGGCTTTAGGTTTCAAATGCTTTTGGACTCCTCAGCAATTTTTAGCCAAAAATGATAATTCAAGTTAGAATCAAAATTCTGATGTCACTTAGGAAAAAGAAGGCTGAAATTTCTCCTTTGTAAATGAGCACCGCTCCATTTACAAAGGAGAAATATCAGTTTATACTGATGGAAAATCTTGCCTACAGGATTTTAAAACCGAGCGCTACAATATTCACCATTATTTTCAAATCCTACCCCATTAAAATCTGCCTTAAATTGTGTGGTGCAATGTTCCCACCGAGTGTACTACCTTATCTGTTTGTATCTTATGTTTACAGCATCATCTGGATTGTTAAGATCTCTTAAGTTAGCCTTCATTCCTGCTTTGTCACCCAAGTGGTTCTTTCAATAACTAATAAACTAGTACTCAACATATTACCAATTTCTTCAAAATACAATTTTATGAGTTTTATATTTAAAAACTTTAATGGAAGTGTAATAAACAGCAAGATAACAGTTTAATTTTCCCTTTGATTTAATGTTAGCTTCAGTATCATTTTGCATTGTATAAATATATATTGTAATAAGAATAAAAAAAAAATTCTAATGACGACTTTAGACATCTCGTCTAAAATTCATGACTACATTTGTTTCATTTCAAATGTTGTTTGAGAGTTTTTCAGCATACTTGGCGGATTCAATATAGCAGCAGGGACAAACTGCAGCCATCCATAGGAGAATATACCTTTATGTGGGTGCTTTGGGGATGGAACATCTATAGCTGTAAGGCAAAAAATGCCATCATAAATTTGGATGGCATTTACAAAGCCCTCTAAAAAGTCTTTGCATATGATTATAGCTGAGGTATGATATTTTTGCAAGTAAAAGACCCAGAATAGATTTATGTTTCAACTATATCTTCCTGAGATGCATATGGATGCTAAATTGCAAGTGATACTAAAGGGAATTTTAGTAACTGAAGAGGATGGAGTCAAATTTTCTGGTTGTTTTTTTTTTTTTTTTTTTTTTTTCCCCCCTCAAAAATCATTGCTCATTATTTGCATGTCATCAAAAGATCATTGGGTATCCAGGCTATATATAACAATGATGGCTGCTAAACGCCGAAGGCATGAGATGGAGATGGGTATATATGCAGATTTTTTCGACCTGTGACCTCAGTTACTGCATGGTAATGTTCTTAAATGACTTTTATGATGACACGACTAAGTTTGGTGTTAATATTGGTTTTGAAGACTTAATTGGTATACACTGCCGTTGAACATATGTTTTAATTAATAAAAGAGCTGTCGTCAGGATTGAAAATAGCTCAGGTAATTTACCATGTACTGTAAAGTCACCTGATTTCTGCACAATTTGAGGTGAAGAGTTTATACGTTATTCCAAAGAAAGAAAGAAAGAGTTGCAAACTGAATTCATGTGCATCGTACCAAACTGAAATGGATTTATAATTTGACAGGTCAAGAGTGTACTCATGGAGCTGTTATGTATTGCTATCCAGTGGTTCTTGGTATTTTTACCATATGACTGCCTAGGTTTGACAGTCACAGGACTGAACAGTCATCTCGTTTCTCCGTAACACAAAAAATAATTTGTAGCTGACCCACGGCTGCTGTGCTCTTTTACTGGAAAGTGTCCATTACCAGTTGCACGCTGGTGAGCGCCCGCTGGAATGGCACTGCGGACCTGCCACCGGCACCTCCTGGGGAAGGCTTGGCAGAGACTTAAACTCCCAGGCAGCAGGGACTTAAACTTGCTTTCCAGCAGATCGGCTCTCAGGCAGGTGATATCAGATAGGTGAAATCAGCCCCGTTTTTCTGCATTCCCAGTGGCTTTAGCATTCTGGGAGGAACAAAGAATCCCCCTGGAAAAAATAAAATCTTCCCATTGCAGAGAAGACAGAGCACAGCAGTTTGGCTTTGGCATCGTTTCCAGAGGAGCCGTGTATGACCATGCCGCCTGCAGGTCTGCTTGTGTGATCTGCCCAACACCTCTCTCATCTACCGAGCAATTTAAAACACAGCCGACAGAGAGGCAGAGGGCTCGCAGGGAAAAAGGGGAAAAGTCCCTGTAAGTTTCATGAAAACAGGCATGGGAAGGGCAGAGGTAACATGTAAGTGCTCTCTCCAGTGCTGTCACTCTCGCAAAGTGCCTGGCACGAGCTCTCTCCTTACTAGGCACTGGAGAACCCACACAAGAGGGACACCTGGTACATCCCCCCAACCAACACAAAAGGTCTGTGCACCGAGAACAAGAGCATTGGCATTGTTTGAATAAGCACACCCACCATGTAGTGCTCCGCGGTGTTCGGGGTTTCTTAGATATCCTAATTTTATAAAAGAAAGTAAAAGAAGAAAAAAGAAACAAGGTGAGAGAGAACACTATCATATTTTGTAGCAAGCAGGATACTGTGTGAAATCTTGGCCCAGTGAAGTGATAAAGGGGAAGCTTTCAGTTTGCTTAAGGGAAAGCTTACAAGCAAATAGCAAAACTACCAAAATACCACATTGCAGAAAATGGGTGCATTTAGGTTCAATTAAGCTGTAAAAAGGAAAATGGCACTTTAGCTTACAAAAATGAAGGGACAGAGGGAGCTATCAGAAGCAACTTTACAAGATTTGTATGCATGAGGATGCTGCTTCACTGGACCAAGAAAACTACAGTATGGGACAGGATTTTTCTTTTATTAGACACTTTGCTAGATAGCTTTGTCGAACCTCAGAAACTGCTGCTCTGGCATTATGAAATAATCCTACATAACTTGATCTCATGAGCTTAGGAACACAGAGAAATAGCCATGCCAAATCAGATTACAGGGATCCACCTGGCCCAGTATCCTCTCTCTGACAGTGGTAACTAATGGATGCCTAGAAAAGAGTAAAATAAAAGACCAGGGAAAGCATACAGTGATAATTCTCCAAAATACTCTCCCAGACTCCAATGATTTGTGATTCAAGGACTTCTAGGACAAAGCTGATATCATGGTATTGAAGATACTCGAATCCAAATGCACAGATTTACACCCCCCTCCTCCCCTTTTTTGGATTTCTATCCCCATGAGAGTTCTACTAGTCACACAAAAAAGGTTTCACAGTTTGGTGCTGGCAAGTCCAGTGTTCTTGCCACTAACTCTGAATAAGCTAACAGCTTTCAAGCCCAATGATGTTATGTGTATAAGAGCATCCAACACTTTTTCCTACGTAAAAAAGTGACATGTGTGCTGAGGTGCTCTAAGTGTATATACTTTGGGAGATTTTATATATATATATATATATATTTTTTTTTTTTTTTTTTTAAATCAAGAATCTGGCTGTAAATTGATATTAACATTTTTCAGTATATGTGTAAAACACATGTTTCAGAAGAATAGAAGAGAGAAACTGTCACTCACTGGGAAGCTTTAGAGCTATCTGGCTCCCTGGGAAACTGCATGCAACTATTCTGGTGTCCAAGGGTTTGACCAGTGAGTTTCCTCTTCCTGCAAAGAATGAATGCAGAAGTAACAGAAAGTCTGAGGGGGAAGATTTTAGTAAATGGCTAAAGATACTCCTATTCTGCCTACTCCAGCAGGTAGGAAGCAGGTGGTGGTGGTGGAAGAAAAAGGGTAGGAAAGGAGAAACGCCTAACTTCCCCTCCCAGCAGCTGGCACAGGGGAAAGGCAGGAGACTAACCTAGGAGAGACTCACACACTCACAGCTCAGCCCTCTGAAATCCCTTTGTGATGCTGCATTGATATGCAACGATGCCGACAGGTCATCGCAGTCCCAGCACTGCCACACAATGTCAGGACGTTCTGCTCTGATTATCTGGGGTCTTGCTGTGACTCCCTTTCAGGATGGAGCATGGCTCACCGGCACTTGGTGATTGAAACTTAGCACACTGGGGTGGCGTAGCTTCATTAATGCTGCTACCAGTAACATAAAAATCCCGTCTGCCCAGACAGGAGCAGTGACTTCTTAAGCATCATGCTTATTTTACTATCCGCTTTTCAGGGGAGTTTTTCTGAAGTTTTAATTTTTTAATTGAATTCGTGCCTATATGTGAATTTTCTACTTCATTTATGAAAAGAATCAGTAAAAGTAAGGGTCTTAAAAAAACCCAAACAACAACTTATCCTTACATTTTTGAAGGCATATTGACTTTGTAAGAATCTAAAGGCAGGAGTGATATATTAGGGGGTCCCTATAACTTTACTTAAAGCAAAAATTAGAAAGTGATCGAAAAGTTTTATAGAGGAGAGCAGAAATATAATTTTAAGCCTCTTAAAATTGCCTGAACTGTGAAATCAAGTAATGAACACTAGAAAAAGATCTGTCAGCTGGAATCAAAGCTTAGACTAGTCAGCATTTTCTTCCTAAACCTTATTATGGCAAAGATTTTTCATCTCTGCACTCTGTTCATCCCAACAAATAAACTGACTTGACCTCCACCTGTTACCCAGTGAAGTCTGCTGTCATCTTTGACTAAAACCTATTCTTTCCCTTCAAAGCCCTCTGCACCACTGAGAAGGTGGGAAGACACAGCTGTGCACTGATTCAGGTTGATACCAGTTCATAACCAGACAGCATTTCACAGTACAAATTACAAGCAACAGAGGAAGAAAAAAAAAATGTAGTGCCAATGAATTCTGGAAGGGGGCAACATTTTTCATCAATTTAACAATGAGATTTTCATAGAAAGAAGTTCTTTTTTTGTGTGATATTATGAACGAGCATTTGAGGCAAGAAACATTTTGCTTATGCCATAACAATGAACCTGTGCTAGCACCACATAGGAAGACGTGAAGAACATAATGGAAGTTATTTGTGTTTCTTTTATATTTCAGAAGTTGAATGCATTAACTGTTTCAAAGAGGTTCAGCTCCAAATGCATGTAGGTTTCTAGACTTAGAAACAAGTCACAGCTATATAATGTAACATTGCTAAATAAAAAAAAATAGTATTATGGAACATAGAACAGCAAGATATGTCATGAGGAAAACTGTATAGCTATAGCAGTCATTTCTTCAAATATATCATCACGACAAAACCACGTAAGAAGCTTTCTAATACAACGACATATCAGAAAAAGCCATTTCATATAAAGTTGGACTTCTCTGGGTGATTAATGCTACGTTCAACAAAGGAGACAGTGTCTGTCTAATTACATTAAATACTTATCTTCTAGGGATTGGCAGGGTGTTTCTGCTCAATGTCACTTTTCATGACAATGTAATGATAGATCCGTTTACTTACCAGTGCCATTAGCAAAAATTGTACTGTTTTCTCAACTGCCCTCATATCACGAAAATATTTGATTAACACACTGTAGCTTATCTAATACTCTAAGTAACATATTCTGCATAGTTTTCTCTCTATTAAAAGAACAAGATTACAGCTTGTAAAATTTTTATTGCACTCACACAAAAATAAATGAATAATGTGTGATATAGTTCAAGTATCTTACTAGTTCACAAACCAGGTTTAGTTGATTTAAAATATTAACTTGTACTTAAAATATTAAGATTTTCGGGGAAACAAGCAAACAAACAAAGTCATTACTCTGAAGCACTACTTCCCGTCCAGTCTTTAGTTATTATTTCCTTTTCATTTCAGCACATCTTTTGAAACTTTTACTACCATAGGAAAAAAAAAAAAAGCTTTCATTCCTTTGCTGAAAAATAGATATGGCCATCTCCCAAGTCTTTAAAATTCACCACATCGTGAACTGACTCTTCGGAGTCATGCTACTGTGCCAACATACAAAGAACAATAAACCTCTGGAAGAATGTACACAGCGAAGGCAGTTTATATAGTAACAAGATAATTTCATAAACCTATATTGAAGAGAAAGGCTGTGATGTAACATTCTAGCAGTATATATCAGCTACCTGATATTTACTAACAAGGTTAAACTACTATCTGTTTGTCTCAGCACTCTTCATAATTCACTTTTTAATGGATGGACAGGAAAAGTCAGCAGTGTATGGCACAGATCATTTTAGAAATAGAACAAGACAGCTTACGGCAGTATCTATTTCAAAACATGCTCCATCTTTTCATACGATCACATCAAAAGTCTATACTTAGCAACTACAATACTTCAAATCTACTCATAAATCCTTTGAGGGGTGGACTTCTATTTCTAAGTAAAACAGCAAATTTGAAATAACAAAGAATCCTGAGGAGGTGTCCCTGTCAACTGGTACCACGTATAGTGCATTAGCGCTCATCTTCTTGGTATCTTATGCCTCTGCAGGAGCAGGCACATGGGAAGCTTCCTTCAGTGAGGAGTTAGGACATCAACCCCATTTTGTTACAGCTCCTCACACTGCCATGAAATGGCAGCAAGAACATGCCCAAATTGACTTGTATGAGGCATAACTTGACACAGCAATGCAGAAACCAAAACTGTCTTTTAAAATCCCGTGCAAGTGATTCTTGCAGCGAGAGAATGACACAGCAGCCAACTGCCACATATGACTCTCCAAATTAATAATGGATTTAGGATATTCATTCTCTGAGCTGCGAGGGTTCGGGGTGTGTCTGCAATTATCTAGATATAAGTCTGACACACATTATCCTTCTATCAATGTCATTTCCCTTAGTAGCCAACAGATTATCAGCAGCTTTGTGATATTCCAGGTGTCAAAGAAGAATTAAAACCACAACAATTGCACAAACAAAGGGACAAAAGACGGGATACGTGTTTCTGAGCCCTGCATATCAATTTAATATGTGCAGCTGACAATGATGCAAATGTCCTCGGGAGAGAGGCAGCAAGATCTGTGCCCAAACATACACACACCACCGTCAGCAAGATGGCAGGGAACAGAAGCAGTAGGATTCCCAGCCCAGGACACATGCCTCAGCAGGCAAAGCAACCCAATGAAACAATCCTCTGGTTGGGGAGAATTTTGGAAGCACCTGATATGGAAAAGGGCCCTAAACAAGCCAGATGGTACTTTTAGCTGGCAGCAGAAAGTAGGAGACAGCCAAAAACATTACAGCATTTCCCCAAGAGGCCAGCAAATCGATTTTTAACCATTTTTTTTTTAAAGTGATGCTATGAATATAAAAAATAATGTTTCTATGCATTTTTAAATCGCTAATTTTATGAATAATACACTTAAGAAGGCAACAACTGGAAGAGATGAGAAAGCAATGGATTTTCACTTTCCCCGGGTGGTTGTATATTTGACATCAGGTTTCTATTCAGTCACTGCCACTGTTTACTCTACATTCAGTGCCAGTTTTTGTTCAGGGTTTTCCACATAGCATTAAAGAGAAAAATCCTGCAAAAGTAGAGAATCATAGAATCATAGAATACCAGGTTGGAAGGGACCCCAAGGATCATCTGGTCCAATCTTTCTTGGCAAAAGCAAGAGAAATAGCACCGTAAAATCACAATAGCACAACAGTTCACAGGGCACGGGAGAAATGTTGTTTGTAAGACTGCTTTGCCCTCTTACAACCTGTCCACCCCAAATTATTGGGCTTCTAGATGATCGTTTTTTAAGAGAGGGCAAACTATTTAATACTTACAAGTTCCCATTTGGCTAGGGATTTGCATAAGAAATACAGCTGGTTTGGGGATCTTTTAAATTTTTAAAATCTCCAAATAGCCAGAATTTGGAGTTCCACCTGGATGAGAGGACTCTTTTCAGGAATCAATTTAATGTCAGATGTTGAACCTTTACTTTGACAGTCAAAAGCAACTCCTTGCACATCACGTTTAGATTAGGTGTGGCCGAGCGGTTTTCACTCAAGGAATGGGAGATGTAGGTTGTAAGGACTGAAAGGGCAGAGTGAGGCAGAGGAGTCATGAAACAAGTGCGAATGACCATCACCCTTTGCTTCAAAGATGCACCTCACAGCTAGGATTGGCCAAGTTTAGAGGAAGAGTCAGGATGATGCTTTACTTTCATTTGCTGTTATTTTGGTTAACAGTAAAGGCAAGCCCTAAGACAGGGTTAAATCTGGACTACTTCCAAAGTGCTTTCTCCTGTTCAGAGCAAGGTAGTGCATTAGCCTGCTGCATCACAGATAATACTCCTGGAGACAAACGTGGGCTGCTGTAATAAAACGGGATGTTACACTGAGTACAAAGGAAGATAATCCATACATTTATATTTTTCAAATCTCATTGAGTATAAATCCTTAGTTTTAAAAAAAAAAAAAAGTATTTCCCACCTATAGATGGAACCTAAGACTTTGCCTCCAGCCCTTGCTGATATAAAATAGTCCCGTTCTTTTCAAGATTACTGCTCTTGGACATGAGGATTGCAGGTACCATCTCACTTTGCTGGCTTTTGGGGGCTTGAAGATCCGCATGCAAATCCCAGCGAGGCAAATGAAGACTATGCACAAAACAGTAAAACAGCCTATAATTTTCCAGCTAATTTTAGCAACAGGATCTCTTATGTTATGCTTTTTGGTGTATATCACACTAAAAATAGCAGCAACCATTGATGTAAGGGAATAGCAAAAAGGATGATCTCACTAGGACTGCGGGCTGTGCAAGAGCGGTGTGGGCAAGCAGAGCTGGAGGATGCTATGGATTACCTGCTATCCCCTGAGCAAGATACCAGTGAACTCAGACTAGAACTGTAGCCAATATCTGCACTAGATGAAGATACTGCTGAACTTTAAGTCTTTGTGGAGCTGGGAAATGAAAGAAAATTAATAGTACCTAAGCAACATCCCTTATTTAGGCTGCAGTGTCCTTATTACAGTCACACCAGTGGGGCTCGGCTGTATGGGGTAGCACTGCATTCGTGCCATACGGATTATGGGTCAAGGTTACAGACTACCCACTTTGGGTGAACAACACAGCTGCTATCACAGCACACATACATTCCTGGAGGTATAGGATGGCTCTGCAGCCACTCAGCCAAATTGTTACCTGAGCTAACAGGCTGCTAGACAGATTTCTCTGCTTTCCTATGCTCACTGACTGCTGCGGTCAAAGTGTTGGGGCAGCACTTAACTTGAAAGAAAGGAACCAGGGAATGATTTATTCACTACTTCTGGCAGTAAAAAAACCCACTATGGAGCATCAAGGAAAATGATCAGGCAAGGGACAAAAGAAGTGGTTCTTCCTTACACAGCACTGAGTAAAACTGGAACTCGCTGCCATGGGATGTTGTGGGGGCCAAAATAAAGAAAGGGTTAAAAACACCCGAGCACATCTCTGAAAGAATGAAGGCTGTCAAACACAAAGATGCAAGCAGAGCCTCTGGCTCATGAAACCAAGCTGTTTGCTGCCAAAATCCATGAGGCTGTACTCTGAAAAGCATCACTGGATCACAGTCCTGCTGCTGTATTCTTTCCTTAAGTGTCCACACCAGCTCTTGTCAGAGACAGCATACTGGGCTAGGTGAGCCTTCAGTCTAGCTGAGAAGAGGAATTTTTTCTTCTCTATGGGCACATCCACAGTTTTTGTAGGCTGGAATGTGCTGTACCTGGCAGCTGAGAAACAGGAAAAAGAGGTATCCAGCTCAATGAAATTAAGATCTCAGGATTCCTCCTCACTTTGTGCAGAACCAAGGGAACATCTAGAGTCAGCGTGGCAGACACAGTGTGGGAAAGGAAACAAACAAAAGTGATGTAATATGGTCTGCTTCCTGTTCCCGGTCCTGTACCATCTTCTCTCTGTCCCCTAACACCTCTCATTGCACATTTTAACTTTGGGTGAAAATGTTTCCTTTAAAATAAAGCCCGTTTTCTCCTCTAAAGCAAAGATCAAAATGTGTGCACGGAGTACAGTAGCCGCACTGTGTGCTACGCAGTGGAGTGATGGTTGTACTGGGAATGTTAATAAACAGTGCCGAGAGCAGAACTTCTGCATAAAAAAGGGTGTATGTTACATCTCTCCCCCTCTCCCCTGTCTCATGCAATATTTACACAGCTGTGCTTTGTAAAATGTGTAGGGGAGTTTTTTATTATTATTTTTTGGTAATTTATTTACCTAAGATAGGCCAGCATCTGTTTTGCGGTGAGCTTCTTTCACAAAGTTTCACAGTTGCCTTGACTGATGCAAAAGGAGGTCACGGTCCTTACTCAGTGATCCTAAAACCATTTGTTTCAACCACGTTGCCATTCCATTTTGCTAATTTGTGTTCTGCTCTATGTTTTTGGTTTGTCTTCTATTTGGAAAAGTGCATCCCTTGGGGAACTGATCTGGCTAGGTGAGTATTTTAGTTATCTGTTTTATAAAATGCAGAAGTGCACAGGAATTTGCAATAATATGCATCGTTTACTGGCTCTCAATATGTACTGTATATTGGCCCTGAAGACTACTAATATTTTCCAGCTGCCTCCAAAAAAACAAGAGTTCAATGCAGTCTTTGCAGTGGGTCCCTTCCCATGACTGCCTGCACAGGTGATGAAGACTTTTCCTGTGTCCTGAAGAATTAATAAGCCTGAACATTTCTGTACCAGCAGCATACCACAGGAGATAAAATATTGCTTCTGCTTCCCAAACACATTAGAAAAAGCAAGTCTGCTGATCTCAACTGCTAAGACAGCACATGAAAGGAATGCAGTCCATTTCCTAACCAAGATCTAATCTATAGAAGAGTTTATAGATCCAAGTCAACATCCTGAATTGGTCCCAGAAGCAAACAAGAAAACTAGTTCAACTTTTGGAAGACAGGTACAATACTTTCAATGTGTTTAATCTCATTTTGCAATTAAACAGTCCCATGCCACACTATCAGATGATCTTCAAGGATAACTGCATGTTTGACAGACTCCAAATCAGCAAGAAATGCACAGCCATGTTCAAACAGAGGGTGCTTCTGTCCTTCGGAGCTCACCTCTGAAAAGATGTAGAAAGTGTGTGCTTTTGTCCCAATACCAAGGAAGCTTACAGTTTTCACCTGGTGTCAAAAGTGAAGCACAAACCATATCACTGTCTTTGCTTTATGTGTATATGTTGAACAGAATGAGTGCAGAATACGGCTCAGCCAGCAAGGACATCTGAAGAACGTTAGGTCCATGGACTACCAATACAGCACTCGCATCACAGGAATCCCATTGTCATCAGGAAGCATTGTGCCAGCCTTTGTCAGGGAATAGTTTTCCATACACTAAATCTTCCCTATCACTCTGAAAAATTATTCAGATGATGCTAATTGTGTGTGGAGCCAGAAATAGCTCAGGTGATCTTACGGTTGTCACAGCACACAGAAGATCTGCTTTTAATTTGGTCATTAAAGTCAGTGAAAATAGTATGTATGGGTGATGCTAGCACCAGGCCAGTCGAAAACACAGCTTTAATTTGATATCTGAAGTGAAACACTTTCTGCATTTTTTAACTCAAAACTCCTACAGCTCCATACCCATTTTTAAATGATGCATTTCCTGACATCTGGAATTAGATGCAAGAAGCAGAGCCACAACATTGACTGGCCGACTTCTCCGGGACCATACTGAAGGGATGTTTTCCTCGGGGGATTACAGCAAAGCTGAGGCATGTGCTCTAACACTTGCATGGGATTATTAATTTTATTAAAAATGGAAAGTACAGTTTAGGCTGAATCTCAGGGCCAAGTTTCTTGTGTTGTCCAGTGTGTGGAAAAAAAGGAGCCTTTGAGGGACGTGAAAACATGTAGGACTTTTCAGTCTGAACTGACTTTTCAATCAGTAGTTCTTTCCCCACCTCTAACTTCCTTCCATGATTTTGAGACAGTAACGCCAGCAGCATGGCATGTTGTCACAGGTCTCATGCTACCACGTGAATTGCCAAAGAAAAGCTGAGCTATTGATCCAGTGGTAATTTGCTGTCAAAATGACTGTCTGTTACAGCAAATGAGTAGTGTTAATCATTTGACTTGATGAATGCTATTGCAAAAGACTGACAATGCTCAAAGCACCATTATTGACCTGCTGCATTTTTCCCGGCTCACATTAAATTCTTGATCTCTGCTGGCCTTGACCAATTAGAGTTTAAGTTATCCATTAAGGTGTAGTTCTGGAAAAGTTCTGTTTAAAATAAACAAAAACTTATATTGGTGAGTAACTCATCAACTATGCAGCAGTCTGATTCTGATTGCCTGGCAGAGAAACACACACATTTTGTGCAGTATCTGATAAAAGATCTATAATGTGCTAACACAAACCTATCATGTAGCACCTGTGACTAACAGATTGTGATATCAAAGTCTTGATGCCTAAGTGCTCCTGTAAATGCATTAAACTTTTAGCGGCAGGAACTGTAGACTGCCAGTGACAAGGAGCTGATATGGTATTTCAGTAAAAGTTGATAAGTGTTATTGCTCTTAGAAGAAAAGAAAAATCTTATGTTCTTGAAAACCACTGGGCAGCTTGTGTTTTGATGGGATACTGTAATGCAGAGAGCAGGGATAAGGGAACACACAGACTCTATGAAAACAAAAAGACACTTAAGAAAAGCTCTGTATTCTACAGTAGCTGGAGATCCTTGAAGTATGCTCCATTGTACGCTTGACTTCGGGCATCTACCTGTTCACCTGAAACCAACTTCTTAGGTGGCAGCATGCACATGGGGCCATGTTTAATTCCATGTACTGGTAATGGAAGCATGCAAGGTAGCACAGGCCCAAGCACGCTCTGCTTCTCAGCTGTGGCAGAACAAGGATGTTGGAAGACTCTGTAAGTGGGGAGAAATGTGGGAAACTGTATAAGGCCTTGGAGATGAGAAGAAGAATGTGTCTGAATGGGAATGGCGAAATGGGGTGAATGGGAGCAGGAGTCTTAGTCACAGTATACAGCCTAACAAAGCTCAGCAAAAGTTCTTCCGAGGAAATGAACAGTGGAAATTTGCATGAACCTGGGAGGCAACAGGTTCTGTCTGCCATACCGCTCATGGCATCTCTCCAGCTTAACGACACAAATTAGCCTGATGAAATTCTCTCTGCTGTAAACCAAAATGTTCCAGCCACCAGAGAAACATGATCTGTTTCTGACCTCCCATTCGAAGAGCCAAACTATGCCGTGGGCTGGAGGTTTGTCTGGTTGTGAAATGTTCCCACTGTCTTAAGATATTAAGTTCAATGGAGGAAAAAATGGCACAGGTGCCTGCTGATAGATGTGTCAAGGTATGTAATGAAGCTGCTGCACAAGGCAGGTACGATCTTAATGGCTATGTGAGTGTGCTGTCTGACTTTTCTTTACACACTGAGAATTGGAGGGCAAGACAATGTCACATCTGGGAAATACTGAGTAAATATAATTGGCAGGGATCCTGGATGTAGATCTCCTCTGGTCTAAGGAAAAGGGAAGTTTCCTGGGGTTTGTCTTTCTTAAATGATTCTATGAGTATCCAAACAGTTCACCTTAAGGAAATTAATGAAGACCGTGAAATTCCTGTGTCCAGTTATGACTCAGTGAAAACTGCCCACTACAGCAACTCACTGAAAAGTAGTGCCAGAGAATGATTTGATATTGAATACTCTGGGTCTGAAGTTGAATGTCTTCCCAGTAAAAAGGGATTATTTTTCTATTCCTTATTTTGTATAATACATGGTTCTCATGTTTTTCATCATATTTTCTACAGTCATTGGCAGTAATGTAGCACAACCATTGGAAATTTCTCTGAGATCTGAGTTAGTGTGTGGCGTCAAGTCTTTTGATAAGCCCATAGACCTTTTGCCTGAGGACAGATCAGATGCACTCTGCATCACTGATGCTGGGACATACTATACATATTCTTATCTTCTAGGTAGTGCCAGGCAACAACTGTGTTTAGGGCATAAAGAATGCATAAAGAACACAATCTAGGATCTCCCTTATACCACTTTCTCTGGCATTTCCAAGATATAATTCCAAACAGACTTTGAAAACAAACTCTTGTGGTCGTCTGATCTATGCCTGAATGAGTATTTCTGATGTGCAAGGCATAAATAAAAGTTTCTCAGTAAATATGGAGAAGAAGTTTTCTTGCATGCTGAGAATCTGCCAAGAAGAAAGCCCATGCCAGATTTAAGAAAAGCGTTATTGAAACAAGAGTTTGGACCAGTTGCCTGCATGTGGTTGTTCCATAACCAGCAACGGGGAGAGACATGGTACCCTTAAGTTAGGGGTCACTGTCACTGCAAGGGAAATACTCCAAATAGGAGTTGCAGCTCCTCAGCTGCATAGAAATTGCTCAGAAATCATTTTCAGACAGTCCCATAGATGGTGACATGAGAACAAGCAGCACTAGCCTGAGTGGTGTAGTGAGCAATCATGAGGCTGACTTTAATAGCATCTTTACTACCAAGGACGTGTCCAGCAGTCTAACAGGGAGCTCTCTAGCTTACTGCAGGTTCATATAATATTATCAACTTCATGAGCCCCTGGAACTGTAAATACGTCTTTCAGTCATGCAGTGAAATTGTTATTACTAATTTCTTAAGGTTTTTTGCGCTGAAAGTCTCATTTGGTTCCTGGGGTTTTCAAGGTGAAGACGCACAAGAGCCTAGCACAGCTTGACCAGCTGCAGAACAGCCGGGGTGGAGCTGGGGCAAGGGAAAGTGGATGACCACGGTATGAAAAGCCCCATCAGTCTTTCAGTGGAAGAAGGACCACAGTGCTCTACCTATTTTGCAAATGGGTGCAGTGCTGTAAGTTGGTCAAGACCACAACTGAAGCAGAACTAATTGTCCCTTCAGATATCTCAAGAAGTGCAAGGAGTACAAACGTGTACCTTTCCTGGGATTACTGTCCTCTGGGGACCAAACTAACTTGTGGAAATACAAGTACCAGGAGGATCTAAGTAAAGAAACTAATAGGATGCTTTGAATTTGCATCTTAAACATTTTTTCCATGCCACGCTGTAGAAACAAAACGGAAGTAAAATTGGCAAATACCATCCATATGCTATACTACAAAATGACTGACAGAGCACAATGTGAACATTACTCCTGGACTGAACCGAGAGAATGCATTAAAAAAATGCATAAGTGGAATACTGATATACATTAACTCAATCTTCTCTTATTATGGAATTAAAGAACTTATACCTGTAATTATGGCTTACCCCCATTACAAGCAGAGCTGCCACGGAACTGAACACGGGCCAGCTTTGTGCATAAGTTCAAAGCCAGTGTGGTGTTGCCTTATTTTCTTACTATCATCATCTTTATCCTCCCTTGCCCTTCTTCTCAGTTAACAAGAGTTATGTACTGAAAGTGCTGAGATAAAGTAATGGTAAGGAGGATACCGCAAAAGGTATTTGAAAAGCAGAAGTAATTTACTACATGTCTGCTTTGTTTTACTTCCTAAGCCTTCCTGTTGTGAAAGGAAATTCATCTTTTCTGGCAGACTCCAGCCTTTTTAGGCCTGAGAGCTCCCCAGGAGCTTTCGAGTGCAGGTAAATGGATGCGAGACTCAAGGAGTACAGTACAAGGAACATGGAATTAATGTTGGTTTTTGCTTTGGCTGTCACGTCTGACGTATAAGGAGAGTGCTACATCCTTGCTTGCAGTAAGTATCTAGATGTAAAAAACACAAGGCTGAGTCCTCTGCTCATTACTATGGGTCTGAAATGCCACGAACGGAAAGGTCATGTTACTGGTGGGTGAAGCATGTAGGATCCACACCCAGCAAAGTCTCCACGTGAGACAGATGTCGGGGTGCTCCAAGCCCCAGGGCCCCGTGACGTAAAAGCGCAGAAGAAGGACTGTGGATGGACAATAGGTGCAGCCTGTATTCTGCACACAGCAGAGACCCCAAGAGTAGGCACAGGGGAAGCATCCACTGCCTAATCTAAATAGCACACAGAGTGGTTTTGTCCTCTTCTGTTCTCCTGCCAGTTTGCACATATGTTCTGAGTATACAGCCTGCCCTCCAAAGACCACTTACAGGGGCAATCACAGGGAAGCAAAGCAGGAAGAAAGTATCCAAAAAGGGAATTTGTTCAAGAGAAAAAAATGGAGACAGATGTAGAGTGACTAGTCACGGCTGGCGGTAAATAACCCTCTGCCTGGAGTGCTCTCTTTCTCTAAGAGGAGTTCACATATTCCATTTCATATTTCCTTTCTAGGAAGTCAAATCTTTGTTTTCCTGGCATTTGTTCTTTTTTCTTCTTTCCCCTATATACTTTTTCCCTTCTGTACGGTCTAAAATTGTCTCTCATTTTCCCTTTCCCTTCTACGTTGCGCTCTCTTTCAAGTGCGACATTTCTCCAATCTCCCTCTGATGCAGACCTAATTTCCCTGCACTGTCCCAGGCAACACCTTTTGCTACAGCCCTCTCATTAGTCTCTGTGCCACGAGCACTTCCCTCTGTCTCTACATGTGCATAAGCATACGGGTGCTTCACACCTGCTCCTGTGTTAAGTCCCCACTTTTTCTCATGTGCACACCTCAGAATTAAGCAAATGCAACACACACAGACAGAATATTCATCCTCTCACTCCCATAAACCTGTCAAGGCATATAGGCCAAGAAGCTATCTCTGCATAAATCTAAATCTCCTGCGAGGAAGCAATCTACTCAAAGGCAATAAAGCCAAAGGATATATTATTATCTTTGGTGTGGATCCTACTGGGCTGGGAGGTTGGCTGCTGGCTCCTCTCTGAACTTTCCTTCCCAGCCAGAACAGCCATCCCACAGACAAGTCTAAGCTTCCTTTCCTTGGTCTGATTTCCTCCTCCTGTTGTTTGGCTGGTAACCCAAAGGACAGGGTTTAATTATGGAGTTTGGAAACCTGGCTTACGCTACTCTGCCAGCACAGGATAAAACTTCAGCCTGCCTCCCGAACCAGCATCATTCTGCACCGTTGATACCTGCATTATCCCACGCAGCATAAAATGAACCACATGGAAGAAATGCCAAGTCAAACAAAAAGACGGTTTTAATCTTTAAACTTCTACTGCGAATTTCAGTGGGAAAAAAACAAAACACTGAAGCTCAGAGATTATTGTATGTTAAAACAGTGCCATCATTTTGACTGTAGACTAAATAAACAGCCAGGCCTTTCTCTGGACAGGACAGACATCGGAAAGGATGGATCTGAAACAGGCCCAGGTTCCAGAGCTCCCCTCGTCAGAAAGGAACACTGCGGCAAGCCACCGGGTAATACGGGATGTTAACATCATTTGTACGGCTTTCAGATGACCAATATATTTTCTAGGCAGATGCCCCATCGAAGACTCATAAAACATCTTACCCTTTTGGAGATAAAGCACCCACGTCAAATACAAAGGGCCAGGAGTTAATATCAGACCCACCTGTGATTTTTGAGGTAAGGCAGGGCACTGTGCACAGACCGCAGCAGGATGTGTCCCTCGGAGGGGGAGCACCTTGTGCCAGTGACATACCACTGTTGCCCTGGCATGGAAGGACACTTCAGTACTGTTTTGTCCTTCACCACTGATGAGCTGTGGCTCTTCAGGTAATCTCTCTGCCAGCTGTGCTCTTGCAGTGACCCTGTTTTACAAGAAGCTGAGGCAATGAATTCAGAGGACAGGCTGCTGGAAAGCCACGGCAGAAGTATTGGGGTGGGGCTGCATAGACATAGCATAAAGATGGTTTGAAAGTGCATCCCACGCAGGCAGGATAAGGCTCTTTTTCTTCATAGCTGTGACAGTGATAGATAGCTTGGTGGATCTGAGCTATATCTAGTTGGTACCTGGCTTGAGTCCCTGATGTTGCAAGGTGATTTTCTGCCCTTTCGCAGGCAAGACTAAGCAGAATCTGGGATTTTTCTGTAGTAAGCGAGGAAGGTCATGAGGAAGGAAGAACCTTCTATTCTCTGACTTGTTCTTGCCTTTCTGAGCACCTCAGGAAGTTTGACATGGGCAGTTGCGCTTCTTCATGATGGGCACCCAGTGGTGCCAAGAGTGGCGAAGGTGCTTTGGAGGTGTAAAGCTTTAGGTGTTTCTCTTGTCCAGCTCAGCGGCTCAGTGCCACCATCTAGTCAGGACTTGGATGAGACAGAGGTAATGACCACATGTGGGGGAAACCACCAAGAGTGACAGCAAAATTAATAGCCAACCTCTGGCTGTTGCACAAATGGAGAACATTTGTCATTAACAAAGAGTACCCCAAACTTTGGGGGGGAGTTAGCCCCCAGTCTGACAATGATGTAGAAGCAGTGATCCAGTCAGCTTTTAGCCATCTGCGTCTGCAGAGGAGGTTGTGATCTCTCCCTTTCAATGGGCGCTGAGCTTTTGTTCGTGCTTTTGCCGCTCCATGAGCAGACTAGTTTAGTACAAGGTGAAGCTCTGCCTTACATCATCTGGAGCCTGAAGCTGATGGAGGAAACAGCCCCTAGTGTCTGCTGAGCAGGACACCTCGCTGAAAACACCAGAGCCCTGGGGACGGCGGCAGCAAGGCAGTCACGGCGAGCCTGGCACTTGTCTGCCTGCAGGTCCACCCTCTCCTCCTGCCAAAGTGCCACATCTGCAGTCAATAAGGGCCCACAAGCTGGCTCCTCCTCATTAGAGGAGAGAGGGCAGCTGGCAGGGGATCCTCCAAGGGCTCCCAGGCGCAGGAATCAGTCCCCTCCCAGTCTGGAATAGCCCAAATTTGGTGACTTTCTGGGCATGCTGTAAAGGACAGCTGTTTGACAGGGTCTCCAGAGAAAGCTATGGGTATGTTTCCTACATGATGAAGGATATAGGTGGCTGGCTAAGTGCCCACAGAACTGATTTTAATGCTGTTCAGGTTGAATTTACTTTTCTGTGCTGTATAGTTCATTATACACAGTGGCCTGGACAAGCATGTGTTGTTTCAAAACAAACCCAAACCATACTATTTTAAATCCAAACAAACAAGAAAGAAAAAAAAAAGGTATTGTGAAAGATCCTTTGGGCTGTTTAGAGGGCCTTCTCAGACACTGGGAGGCTGGAGATGAAAGTACTGCTTGCCTTCGTCTAACAAATAAGACTTCTGTTATTTTTATTGGCGATAAATACTTGATTATTTCGCTGTAAGCAAAACTGAGGCATTAACTTTACCTATGCGTGTATCACTGAAAAATATTTCCAATAGAATTAAGCACCCAGATGATCTCAAGATAAGTGATCAATGGACAGTTAAGTATGTAACATAATGTAACCCAAAAGATGATCAACAAGAAAGATCACACACTGAGAAGAGGCAGAAGAGCTGCTTCCTAAACCTTACAAAGTGTAACGCCCAGTAATATCTATTTTGATATGAAGCCTCCAATCACACTTCATAGTATTACAGATTAATGAAACAACTCCTTCTGTAAGTCTCTTAAAAGTCATTACTAAGTGAACTCAAGTGTTGTATAATGCTTGAAAAGTCCTTCTACCTTATATAAGTTTAGGGATGTTTATTTAAACAGTACAACTGTAGGGCACAGCCCAGACAGGTACTGCTTTTTGCTAAGCGATTGTCACCGCTTTCCCAGAATTGAATCTGGACATTTTGACAGAAAAAGACCGCCTATCTTTTGCTGCATTATTTAAATACTTCAGATATTTGGCCAAAATACAGAAGTGACACACTACAGAAACATTCGCAGCTGCAGGAGCAATAAAACTTCTACAATATTTTCATTAGACTGACCTTTTCTCAGAAGAAGTTACAAGATGTTTAGAACTGATCACCTTCCTATACAGCATTCAGTGTATTCTGATAACAAAGCAGAACAACTGGAGATGATGTTCTTGGGCTTCTGAAAGCCGTGGCTTACCTGGCTCCACTTCATGCCATCCACTTGACTGGCTGCCACTTCCTGGAGAGCGCCCTTGGCTTGTATAAAACGGCTCCTCACCAGGACTGTCCATCTCATCCTCCACAGACTTGAGACGTTTTGTAGAGCTGAGAAAGTAAAAACACATAATAAATACTATATGCATGCAAAGGAACAAAGGCACTTCTGTTGGGACATATCTTGCTAGCCCTGCTTGAGACTAACTTGGCTATGGAAACTGTAACAGATCTGGGCTCTGGGAAGGGGAAGGTATAAGAAGTCCCGCACAGCCATCCTGCCCGCCCAACCTCTCAACATCCACTTTTTGTTTCTGATTTGCTTCGTTGCCAATGACTAAGCTTCAGTGAGATGATACAAACCAACCTCTCACAGAGTCCAGACTGAAGCCCTAAACACATATTAGTTTAACTAGAAGGCAGTTTAACATTTAGGCTTTCATAGATCAAAAAGTAGGACATTTTTCAAAGCACAAAGAGGTCAATAAAAAGGCAAGAATTTAATTTGTATTTCATGATTTTTGCAATTTGAATGAATATGGTAATGACACACAAGACTTATTTTAACTGTCAGATTTTTCCACAGCTTATTCTGGAAGACAAATTGTTTATCAGTTCAAACTTATATTTTCAATCTTTTAACCGTAGCCATTAAATTAACCCAGAATGCAGTCCCATAAGAAGAAGCATAGACAAGTGAATGATGGAAGAATCCATTCTTGGTTCAAATGTTCATGTTATCCTACAAGTATAAGCATTTTACTCTGCAACTGTGTGCCACCAAGCATAAAAAAAACCCAACAGGTATCTCTGTCCAGTGCCAGTACTAAAGGAGTCCCTTGTAATATATCACACCTCCCTTACCGAAGGCTCAGGAGACAGAAGAGCCCTTTCAGTGGTCTCTGGTGGCCACTGACTCAGACTCTGGTAGTTCTGCAAGAAGAGGATCCCAAAGCCAAAGACGCTCAGCTTGGCTCTGTTTTCTATAATGAGTTGTACAGACTGCGTGGGGACATTACCGAGAATTTAACTTCTAAGTACTTTTCCAAGGCTGGGTCAGCTCACTTTTTTCACCAAATCTGTATTCTATTAAGACTTAAGGCATTCAAGAACAGGCTCTGCTGTGTAGGGGGAACATATTTAACAGACATAAAATATTCCACTGCAATTTCTATTGGTTTAAAACTTGCAGCCTCTCCGCAGCTCCCCACCCGAAGCTCTGCACAGGTAGGAGCTGACGGGTATGCAAAATCAGTTTGTGAGAAACAGGAAGAATAAGTCTTGCGGTATGCGTGGAATGCAGGTTTGGCCATTCCTTAATTTAGAGAATTGTTATGTGTCAATAGGGGAAATTGTGTGCATACAATATAATTACCGCCTGATAATTCTGCTGAGTCTGTGTATTTAAGGAATATTTTTTTTTCTGACTGGGAACAGCCTAATGAGAGGAAAACAAACATATTACCAAGTTATTAACTACCCATGCTGTTTATAATTAGCTCCTTATCAGTGGTAGCTATTTGCAGAAGAATGGGAGAGCAACAACTGAGCTCTCAAGTAACATTAATAACCTCACTTTTATGCTTCTGGAGTCACAAGTAAATTCTACCTGAGAATGGTGCTAATGATGAGCACTGTAGGGTATGCAGTTTACACGCAAAAAAGAAAGAGCACAAAGTTTTTAATTGATGTGTAATGGGAATTGTAGTCACTGAGCTTCATAATGTGCACACTAAGTGCAAGATGTAGAATGTTCTTCCAATCACTGCAAACTGTAAGAACTTATTGCTAAGAGCCTCTCTAAAGATTTATTTTTTAAATAAAAACAACAGCTATATTCAAACTATAGAGACTTTTTACATGTGTATTTGCTTACTGCAAAACTGGTGGCACGGCAGAGTGAGATAAAAACGTAAAAGAAACTTGGACTGAAGTTAGACTTTCTTGTCATGTCTTTGAAATAAGTGATCTATTTTGGCTGCGGGGGAAAAAAAATCAATCTGGTTCCTTAATAGTGTTCAAGGCTAGTAGAGTGACTGGGCTTGTTTATAAATCTAATCTCATGGATGGTTAAAGTGAAAGGTAAAAAATAAAAAAATATCCGTGTTTGATAGTTGGCATCTAAGCCAAAATCAAAATCAGACTGGGTAGTCATCTGCATTAACAATTCAGTTTTCCAAAGGATGGGTCGCAAATATCTAAATGCTATATGAAAACTAGAATGCAGTCTAGGACAAGGTCCTAAACCGATGTTAGTCTCACAGATAACAATTTTTATGATACAGAATGCATACAAGTCTATCTTAAGACTCTCCTGCTAGGACAAAGTGGCACATCTCAATATGCTCCAAATTCTCCTCTGCCACAAGTGAAACTCCAACAATTCCAGTGGAACTTCTCCTGATACACTGAGATACAAGCCAGAAGTTACACAAGTCAAAGCAGCAGTTTTTCTTCGAAGCTTGTACATATAAAAAGAACTTTAACAGCAATCCAGTTGAACATTCAGCTCTGTGAATCTGAAACAGCTCCACACCTTGAGGCCCCCAAAGAGCTTGTCAAAGAATTTAATGGTTACTTTCCCAGATGAGTAATGATGCTAGCCTGGGTTTCCAAGTAACCTGGTACTAGGCAGAGATTAAATTACCTGGTAGAGGATGTGCTAGGTAAAGACCTCCTCATTGCTCCTGGGCTCATGCTGTAGTATGAAGAACTTTCCAAATCTGAGAGGGAGAAATTAGGGCCTGTTCCTGCAGCTATCGGTGCTAGGGAAACAAAAGAGATTGCAGTCAGTAAGTCATGTGAATAAAGCATGAATTGCACTTCAAAATCACTTTCTTCTTCCTCATGAGTGTGTTTAGTTTCATGATGAGAACAGGTGGGACATGGAAATTAGGAAATGCTAACGGTAACTGGCATTGCAATCAAGAAGGTATAAATTTTATCAAGAATAAAATGTTCCATGACATAGACTTTTTCTTACATTCCTCCAAAGGTACTCTTTAAAAAAAAATAATTATATAATTACAGCAAGACTTCCTTTAAGCCCTGCTTTTCTATTAATATAATTCTAACATTTAATGAAACTTGTTGCTTTTGCTTTTAGGACAACATTGCATCTATTGGCATAGTTACAAATAGGCTGCATCATCCCGGTAGTGTGCTTGGCATAATCTATAAGCAGCATAGGCAGGGAAATACACACCTCAGGACCTTTGGTATATACGTGATGTACATCCACAAGCACAGAGGTTACAAATGCTCCTTGGAGAAAGCACAGAAGCAGATGAGAAACCTGAGCTCTTTTCTGCCTGTGAACATCTGAGTTTTCCTCTGGCCTCTCCTCCAGCTAACTCAGAGCTAGAGACATATGACTCTCCAAAACTTTTATCCAGCAGTTAGCTTCCACTGTTCACCTCTCATTACCTTATCCAGCACCTAAGTTTTATTATAAGGGAGATAAATACCTTTAATTTTCCTGTCCTAGAGCCTTTGTTTTACATTAAAACATTATGAATTCCTACACACCCTGAAGTTTGCAGGCACAAGCCTATGAACTCCATGTGCCATATTCTTCTCAGAACAGAAAAGCAACAGAGCAGTTAGTTTAATGTTCAAGTCAACCGATAAAGCATTTCACAGAAAAACCCACTGTACGGCAAATGGTACCATATCCACTGTTGCTGTTCCAGCGCTATTTACAGGACAATACAACTTTGGGAGCTGACAATTACAGATCATGATTTTCTCTCACATTTCAGAGACATCTGAAAAAGGCCGTACTGCACAATAAAAGGCACAAGCTTGGCCTGGAACGTATTGTCTGAGAGCCCTGATTCAGAGCAACAAAGACGAAGCAGTCTCAATGCCACACAAGGATGCTGAGCCAAGTTTAATCTTTGGTCTGAGAATCTGGCCCATTTTCAAACATGAAAAAATCTTTCACTCCGACGGGGCAGGAGTGAGGAAATGAAGACAGGATAGCTCCTATCACCCAGCTAACATGTCTGGGCTGAAACACAGGCTTCTGGGAGTGCTGCCATTGACTGTAATGGGGCCAGTATTTCACCCCAAGTCTTAAGGAGCTCACAATGTCAGATTTGACAGAGGAATAATGTAACTTTGCAGCTGCCTCATCATCCCCACAAGACAATTAGTTGTTGCTTGGCAAGGATCTTTTAAGAACGTCATTGAGACAGAAAGGGAACAGCCCGGATAGCGACGGACTTTTAAAAGCATGGGACGGAAAATACACAACACCATTAAAACTTGCGAAAATCTGGAATGATCATTAAAAGGAATGAAGTTGGGAAGTAATTTATGACAAGAACACTCAAATCCTTTGTTATCTCTTCTTAACTATCATATGCTTCCTGCACACTGGTATATAAGAGGGTGTGTTAACAGAGAGAAAGAAAAATTAAGCATAGTAAAATTAACTTGTTTTATCAATTCGTGCTTTCTGCAACAGTTTCCTGACAGCAGCTACAAGAGGCTGTAAAACTGATGAATTTGCATGGAAAAAGAAACCGGTGTAAGTAATTTGTGTAAAAGGTAACACGGACATGGACTGCTATAATTCAGACACCCTGCAGATAGCAGACTGCTGCAGTGTGAGCAGTTATGGGTTAGAAAAATGACCACACTGCAGTCAGTCTGACTTGAATGGAAATCAATCATAAAGGTACTCTCTGCAGCATCTACTCCACAGTTTTCAGCAACTTCCTTGCCAAACAGATTTGTGCTCTGTAAACCCTTTGCTGATCAATTCCTCTGCACCCTCTACCTCCCAAAGTCTAACTTACAGTTTAAGCATACTATTTTCCAAACAGGAACATAAAAAGGCAAGCACTAAATTAAAGCACAGTTTCTTTCTGAGGCACTGTGAATTTCCTAGGCATTGCAAGATTTATGAAACAGTTTTATTCCAAACAGATATGGAAGAAAAGCTGGTATGTGGATAACGCTTCTCTTCTTTCTCTCAACACCCCCTCCCGCCCCCCCCCGCCCTGTTTATCGCTCTCTCCCCAAATCCTGGACATTCCTGTTCCAACCCTTGGATTGGCCCTATAGAAAAATGAAAAGTATCTCCAGAGCAGGGATGAGGTAGGAACAATGTATTGCTAACGCTGTGTAAACTCAGCACAAAGTAGAAAGGGCTAATCACACAGTAATTTCCACCACAGCAAATGTGAAGGATGCTTTGTTTGTCACAGGCCAAACCACCTTGCCACACTCAAGAGCCTGTTTGCAACCCGAGGGTTAAGGAACAAAACTCACCTCTAATAGACACTAACAGATCTAAGCAGCAGAGGTTAAAGTGCCTGGCTGGCCTATGGTGGCGAGTACCTGACACAGGAGCCACGATCCTGCCCCAACCAGCTCAAGGTCTCTGGCCCTAGAAGTGCTGTGGCAAACGTTGCGCAGGGCTAAGCTCTTCTGAAATCCCTTCTCCTGCCTGCCTGACAGGCACGTATTTGGTGCTCGTCTTTCAGCAAAGGGTATTTGTACCTTTGCTTGCAGTTACCCCATTTACTATCATAAACCACAGCAATGTGCCGACGTGCAGAGCCCAGCCTGAGACTCTCAGAAAGAGGTTAATGTTTTTCATCCGCGTGGCAGAAGGTCGCTTCCTCTTCCCAGCTGGAATTTGGTTGAAGCCCTGTGTGCTTTCTGTCTCTGCTTCAGCCTCAGCGGAGCTGAGCCAAAGCTTACACCTCCTGCGATGGGCTTCGTCTGCGGGAAGCTCGCTGCCCCACACCCGCCTCCTCTAGTCACCCTTGCGTTTTGCAGTGCAACGTGCCACGAGAGTGGGCACAGCGCAGCTAGCCCAGCCAGGAGGCATCCAAGACCACTCCAAATGGCTTTTCACGCTGCCTTTGTGGACTGTCCGCCTCGCATGGGCCCAGAAAGCTGATGGGAAGGGAACACTTGCATTTATTTGCAGGATTCCCTGCAAAGGCTGCAGCTCTGAAAAGTAAGCAAAGGGATCAAAGTGGTGCCAACTGTGCCCAAGCTCTATCTAAATTAAACCTCTTCATTGTGGCATCTGACAATCCACCGTGCAACCTCCCTAAACCCCTGTTCCTATGCCCCGGGAACACGCTCTGTCCCCACGTGAAGCAGCAGCATGGTTGGGCAGTTCCACTGCAGCACAGCCGGCTGTTACACGCCGCAGCCTGCAGAAACTCCAGGCGACGACATTAAAAACATGCCATTTCCCCCCTAAGAAATGCTCTGCAGCAAAAAGTGACCTTCTGATAGCTCAGGAACGTCTCCCAAACAGGAAAGGATGTCAGAAATGGCAGTTGTGAGTCAAAACAATAGTCTCCACCTACGTGCTGGCATGAAGATGTCATCTGGCCCAGGGCTCCGACCTGGCAGGGGGTGAGGAGGAAGGACCCCTCTTCCCCTAACACCCAGCCTGCTGATGTGCTCAGCCTTTCTAAGCAAACAGACGCCGGCCTCAGCTACCATTCCAGCCGCTGGCATCACAAAAAAATCCCTGTGCAGATAAGACACGTCTTCCTTGCTCTGAGGGGCAGGAGAAGCTACTTTGCCCAAGAGGAGGAGGAGGAGGATGGTGGGTGCCTCTGCCTGAGCACCAGCCCTGTGCTACTCCCGGGGACGTGGGGCAGCATTGCCCCTGCTGCCAGCCTGCTCCCTCCGCTGCCAGCTTGTTAGCTCAGATCTTCACCCGAAATGTCAAGAAAAATAACAGAGAAATTAACGAAAAGCCCTCTGACTTAACCCAATTGGAATATTTATTTTGAAAAATTTATTGAATTACAGAACAGGAAACCCACTAAATAAAACCAGCCAGGCTGGCATTTGTCTTCTTTGGAATACGGCACTCTCTTTTAGTCATGTTAATATTTAGTTTCTCTTTTTTTCCATTTTTATGTATTTATTTTTACAAAGGGGTTGGGATGTGACTAAGATCATTACATGTGTAACACTGCAGCAAAGTGATAATGTGTTTAAGGTTAAATGGGAGAAACATGACATTTGACTAATAAACTTTTTCCTGAGTTGTGACTCCATAAACAAAGGGAAACACACTGCGCTGCTGCTGCCGAGAGGAAAGGGGAGCTGGGTGTTGTTTTTTTTTTTGCAAGGCCTTTGTTTTCTACACACTGTATCGTTAGATTCAAAGAGGTTTTGCCGAATACAACAGATATGAAATGTGTGATGTTCATTTTAAAATTACAAGTACAGCCTGCTATTGACCATCTAATTATGTTGAGTTCCATTTATAAACATAGCTAACCACTAAGTTTATAGAGACTTTTTGTGCTGCTTTAATAGGATATTGATCGAGAGCAAGGTTTGAGTGGACTGCCATTGAATTGTGTAATGGCATACAAAAGGCAAGGTCACGGCAACTGTTCACTCTATGCCTGCAGTCTATTTTTTATTATAATCTTTTTTTTTTCCTCTCATACCCAAGCCCACACAGTGTGTTTTGGATAGCAGTGCTTTGCTAAGGAATATAGAGCATCTTTTTAAATGTTAATTTTCATGCTGCTGACTTTAACTACCTTCACTACTGTAATGCTTAGTATAGCAGAAAACATACAGGCTGCTGTTTAGAGAGAGCTGTTTTATTATACCGCGGCTTCCACACACGTGCTCTGCGTGGAGGAGAGCCTCTTCTCCCCTCCTGGGCTACAAGAAGGCAGCAGCATCCTCCCTGCCCCTTGCAGCCGCTTGCCTGGCCCAGACCCACGACAAGGAGCCGGGCCACCCCACACCTTGCCGTAGGCATCCAGCACACACTGGGCTTCGCAGGACTTTCCCTGCCGTTTGTTTCAGCTGTACCTGGCCAGTGGATGAAAGGCACGAGGAAGCTGCGCTTCCTCCGTCGCATCCACGATCCATGCCTGGAGCAGCGGCAATTACTTTCATCTCTAGCACTTGTCCGCCTGCCTCATGGCAAGGACGGTTTCAGCTCCTGCCTCCATTGCTAAAGGTGCCGCTAGCACCCGCTGCATCCAGCAGCCTCGGTGTTGCAGGATTCCGAGCTTTCCAAAATGCCTTGGCCACAAAAGCACCTCTTACCTGTGGAATTAGTGTAACTGTTTCAGGGATAATTAGCTGGACCGTTTCTGTGTTTATACAGGAGCACTAAGCAACTGTATGTACGCTTGTGTGCTTGTGGTTTCACTGGCTCATTAGAAGGATTAGAAGTCACCCCGCTTGCTCCGTACAGCTCCTTACTCCACACAGCTAACATCTTAAAACTCAAAGCGTGGCATTTTCAGTCCAGGGCGCAGTCAGAATTCCCTTGTTTATCAGCATGAAGAATGATGTCATTTTGACAAATAACACAGCACAAAACAAATATGTTTGATTTGGCTCTAGCGAATGTTCATAAATCCTAAATCTTTCTTCACATCCTGGGCAGTGCAGTTTATCTGGCTGCTTGAAGGACCTCCAAGGGAGGAGATCTTCCCAGCAGCTCTCTGCACAAGAGCACATGGTGCAGACTCAAAGCCAAGAGGGGAACAGCGTTTCCCCATGCCTCTCTCCCTGCTCTAGCCTGCCACGGCCTCCCAGCCTCTGCCAAGTGAACGGGACTGTACACTTGGCTGTGGCTTGGCACCACAGCCGCCCCTCTGCCGGCACCTTTTGCGGAGGGTATTCTCCAGTGCCCTGCAGATAGCTGCACACAGTGAGTGGAATATTTTCCTAACAAGGGTAGAGAGGGAGAAGGTTTTGCTTGGCCAACGGCTGGCTGTCAGTTCACAAAACCCGTACATCCCCAACGCTTCTGCTGTTGAGCCTTTTGTTGTCAGCCCAAACCTCTCTAGGGATGGAAGAATGAAGTCTCTGTTATCTGAAGGGGTCTCCCCAGTATCTGGGGTGACAGACAACATGTAGAAAGGAGCTCACACCCTTTGCCTGCTAATAATGTAGGAAAACTGACAGCATGGTCTGCAACATTCACATCAGATGGGGTGGAGAGGGGTCTATCCGTTTTTCAGATGAACATTTATGATACGCTTTCTCTATTTTACTAGGCTCTGCAAGATTCAGTAGCTCGGTAGCATTTCAAAAGAAGATCTGCATCTTTAGGACTGAAGAAAGCAAGTTTCTATTACCAAAACAGTCTAGACTTGTTCAATAGCTCACAGAAACTGTGATGATCAGCACTGATAGGTAAGATAGATAATGGTAACAGCTGACCTTTCGTTTGATTAATTCATGCCCCAAATTTGCATGACGGAGACAACTGCCTATTACTTGAGATTCCTTGTCATGTGGACCTCTGGGAACTTTACTAAATAAACCTGGCACATAATTGCTACCAACAATATTTCATAAGATTAATTTTAGATAACAGCAGCCACAGGCCAGTTAAAACTGTGGGAAATCACTTATTTCTATCATCATTTTATCAAAAGCAAGCAAGGAAAGAAAAATGACAATGGGCATACACAAAGATAACCTCTTTGTAAAGCAAACACAGACCACTCTGAGGAAGAGAGCAGACACTAACCATGAGGGCCCACTATGGACAGGCAGGCTTGTTCCTTCCCTAGCCATGATGGCTTCTGAAGGAGCAATGACTTTTTAGAAAGTAAAAACAGCAGAATGGAGCGAGGACATTTTGATTATTCAAGCTACAGACTGTTAATAACTGCCACTGAGTCTGGATGATGGCTGTTCATAAGCTGAGCTCCCCAGCATGAAAATAACTCACGGACCGGTCTCAAATCAAGACACAGGAACCTGTAGGCAACCCAGCAAGGGTTATATTGAAAAGCACACTCTTTAAAAGACCTTGCCTGCCAATTTAGGCAAATATGCAGCAATTACTTTGTTGCTCTATTATGTTAAATAATTCTTTGAATATGAGCATGCGAATTCATACTGACTTCACCGGGAATTTGATGCTAGACTCTACACTAAACATATCCTACTGGGTAGCCACGGCATGTCAGGCTGTGGGCTTCTCAGACCTCATAAAGTAAACAAGGTTACGGCTGGTCAGTACATGTCTGGGGCATCTCCAAGGAAAATCCAGGGTGCTATCAAAAGCAGCGTAGCTAAATCAGTTGCTGGCACTCTTCCCTCTGAGTCAGTTCTGAAGTGATATCCCGATAGGCTTCGGGGACACTATTTTTGGTAGAGGTGCTGGCTTGTAGACAGGATATAAAACTGAGGTCTTGACCTCCCAGGATTATTAAAGAGCCCATGAAAAAGAGTGCATACTCCTGTGTCTGGAACAGATAAAAGCTGAATCTTTTTATTTCGCCCACCAGCACGTACTTTCTTATTTCCGATAAAGTTCATGCCTGTCCTGCTCTTCCTGCGTGCAGGTGCCCCTTCCTTGGAGGAGGTGCACTTCAATGGCAAGCAGAGGGAACATCTCAGTCACACTTCATAGTTTGCAAAAGATGCTGAATGCTAGGCTTTCTGATACACAATGTTTTAGTTTAGTTACAATAAAATATCATGGAAAATTAATAAGCATGAAACATGATGCTCGTGAGGTCAATGCCAAACTCTCAGGGAGGCTGGGACTGGGGCTGGCTGTGAAGGCTCAAGCCCTGAACGGGGGCAGTTTTCTAGCAGCCCTGTCCTGTGCGCACATGAAGCACGGCTGACAGAGTCCAGAGGCAGTTCTGCTGTGTAGGGCTCCTACAGTGAAGATAAGATTGTGGTGAAGTGGGATGCCTTGCAGAGGGGGAGGGTGAATCCTTTGGGCTTCAAAAGCCTTACGCTGTCACACTGAAATAAAGTGACATAACACGGAGACGTTCAAAGACTGGTGATAACTTGGTTTTGTCCACCATGGCTGCAGGTACCAGCAAGTTAGTGCACACAGTACAGTGAGTTAGATGTCAAAGTCCCTATTTAAGCACTTCAGTAAGTGAACTGATTTGCAAATGTGCTGAGCACTCAGCAGCTACTTTTGACTTCTAAGTCCTCTTAACTTTGTCCTTTTCACAAAATTCCCACCAGTTGTCAGGAAAGAAAACTCAGGAGAAATGTCTGCCTCAAACTTTTTCTCTCTCTGTCTCTCCCTCCAGCACATATAACTCTGGCAGTCATGTATCTCCCACTTGTCATGCTTTCCTTGTAGCATCCTATTTTTGAATATAAAGCCAATTTACTAGCTAGTGCAAGTCTTTCCAAAAGAGGAAATAAAACAGGAAAATCCTTACAGAAACTCTGTGTTCTGACTCAAAACCACAGATTCTCTGCTAGGTTTGTGCCAGTTAGATTCCAGCCCCAGAAGGACTTAAACTACATGCTCAGAGCCGGTACACAAACAAATATTCCTGCTGTCTAGGAGGAGAACCATTTTTATCACTGTCGATGCTAGAGAGATTGGTTACAAACCCTAAGGTTTTAAAGAGGAATGTAGTTGCGTAGTTGAGTGGTTCACCTGGAGCAGTGGCAATTGGTGACAATGTGATGTTACTGCACAACTCTACAGCAGCTGCAGAAAAGATCCCCAAAGGACTGGTACCTATGGCCCTGGCTTACCAGCAGTCTCTCTGCAAGAAACTGTCCACACTCTCTCCTTGGACTATCTGGATTATGTCATAGCAAAATACAATCAATGCACCTTTGATCAATGGAACAGGGTGGTGACAGGTACTCTTAATTCAGAGTTGTTAGTGAGTATTGACAAGCCTGTAATGATCATGCTGCAGTGTGTCATTCATGTTGGGGGCATTAGCATTCTTTAAAGGTCAAAAACCAAATCCTTCTAGAAGACAGAATTCCATACAGTTAATGGAAAATGCAGGCCTTGCGAAGTCAAGATGTATGCCTCTGCACAAGTCTTGGAGCGAGTCCAGAGGAGGGCCACAAAGATGATCAGGGGGCCGGAGCACCTCTCTTATGAAGACAGGCTGAGAGGAGAGTTGGGATTGTTCAGCCTGGAGAAGAGAAGGTTCTGGGAAGACCTTAGGGCAACCTTCCACTACCTAAAGGGGGCCTACAAGAAAGCTAGAGACGGACTTTTTACAAGGGCATGTAGTGATAGGACAAGGGGTAATGGCTTTAAACTGAGAGAGGTTAGATTTAAATTAGATATAAAGAAGAAGTTCTTCACTGTGAGGGTGGTGAGGCACTGGAACAGGTTGCCCAGAGAGGTTGTGGCTGCCCCATCCCTGGAAGTGTTCAAGGCCAGGTTGGATGGGGCTTTGAGCAACCTGGTCTAGCAGAAAGTGTCCCTGCCCATGGCAGGGGGGTTGGAACTAGATGATCCTTAGGGTCCCTTCCAACCCAAACCATTTTATGATGCTATGATTCTATGAACTGAGGTTATCAGAGCCGAAGTTGGTACAGTTGTCGGCATTATTAATGAGTTCATCAATTTGCAGGTGTAGAAACACACGTACGCATGGCATGGATGAACATTGCAATTCTTACGTAAAAGTGGCATAAGAAAATTTCCAGGTTTACGTGCACAGATCATGTCATTTCCAGAGGAATGGTTAAAATAGAGTCCTTGGATCCTGCAAGGGATCCACTGGATAAGCTGACCTCTGTAGGCTTTTATCTGCACACTGATACAGAGACTGCCCACTTTCAGCTGGGTACCAGACAAGCTTATCAACTTGCACATGCAAGTTTGCAGAATTAAGATTTTTTCATTTACTTTAAAAAATTATGCTATTTTATTTTCCGATGTTAAAAGATGTGGCACACAAACACTACCCACTGGTGAGAAGTGGGGAGAAGAGACTCTCAATTTTCAAGGCACTGTTTCTGAACTGGGGAAGGGGCACGATAAGAATCAAAGAAAAAACCTGGGATTGCAGAAACCACATAAACCGGCCACAAAATGATACTTACTTTGTGAGACTCTTACTAGCTCAGTCACACTGAAAACACCTGATGTGACAAAACTGTCCTGGAAGCCCAAATGTCCTACAAAACAAACAGAGTGAGAGAACTGCGATTAGCTTTAAGCATTTAATGACAGTATTCTCAAGTACTTTACTTTCATTTAGACTTAAAATGTGACATCTAATTTCCCACTTAGCAGTAATTATTGTTTATGTAGGTGGGTAACTAGTCATACAGCTATGTAGGCTGCTTTGTGGTTTCTATCTAGAGGTTAGGAAAGCTAACATGACACATCAGCAGGGAGATTTTTACATGTTAAAGCATCTCAACAGGAAATCTGAAACAAAAGAGGACTATTTTAATAAACGGTTACCTTGGATGACCCCTAATGACTTCACAATTGAAATGAAAATACTGTACCTAGGAAACAGACAGGACAGCTAAGTTCCATAATCGTTTTAAACATTATTCTCTAAAGAAACATCTGATCAGGATTATCTACCCATTCATTCAAACAAAACAAGATTTAAAGATGTACTCTTCATTTTTCTAAGGTTACATTAGGGAAATCTTAAAATAGCAGCTGATTAAAAAAAATTAAATGAATGTCTTTCCCACAAAAAAACAAACAAAAAAGAATTCTAACATCTAAAACTAGCTTTTGAAAAGAAAAATAAATCTCTGCATAAGAAAAGTATTAACTTTGAGCTTTGGACTGTCTTTAGGAACCAAGGCATACGCTTCCATGCTGGCCTCCCTTGTGCAAGGAATGCCTCTACACTTGGTATCAAAATGTTATTACACTTTACATAACAGTATTTTCCTTCTTCTCTGAAAACATGCCTACCACCAAATGTTCATTTAATTTTCACGGGTATGATCAATTACAAAAGGAGCAGCTTTCGGGCTGCAACCCAGTGTAAGTGTGTGGAGTGGGATACAGCAGTTCATGCGGGACATAGCTGGACTTCAATTAGAGGTCTGCAGTTAGTCGGCCAGACTGACATCCTGCTTTTGAAATCAGGGTCAAAGGAGAAATCTCAGGATAAAGAGATTATTAAAAGAACTGTAAAGTCCTACTTGTCCACAGGATAAGTGGCATACCTTTTTAGGTTGTCCTACTTAGAGTCACTGATTCCAACGCACGCACACGTATATTATTGAATGTTTTGCAGGGGCACCATCTGCTCCGTTGTTAATTGTTTGTCAGATTCAGTACAATTTCCCTACGTTTGGTATATGGCACTGTACCCCATACTCATCCCGGCAGTACCTGTGCACCTTCCTCTAATGACCAGAGCAACAGGACTAATGCAGGCTGCATATCTGTTCTCCTGGCTTTCTTTTGGGGTTGTTATAAAAAACCCAACAAATCCCATGGCCATTTCTACCTGCAGAATGGGAAGTAAAAGAAATACATCTTGTGTGCAGGACTACAGAGGGTGACATGTCAGGGAAGGTGTCAGGGAAAGGTTTGGGAGAGATCTGGAGGGAGGTCAGCCATTCATCTCCAGCCAAGATCTCAGCGAATTCTGCCCCTGCACAGAAGAACTTCCCTGTTTCTGTGAGGCTCCTACAATGCCAGATGAACGCAGTCGCTAAGCTAACAGACTCGAGACAAGTTTCTACATCAGGCATGTTTTTATACTTCGGCAATAATGATGAGTTTTCAAACTGTGTATATGTATATCTTTGGGCATCCTTGTGTATGTGTGTATACATATGTATTATGTACACAAACATATAAATATACACAAATCTGTCATACTCCAGCTGTAGATAAATGTACTATAAAATATTGAAATTGATGCTGAAATTCAACACAAACAAATTCCTCAATCTGCAAACAAGGTTTTTATTTACATCAAGAGAATAAATTTTTCTCTACTTCAAATGAAAAAATGTTCTTACAAGCTTTTATTTTTCCTTATTTTCAACTTAGAAATAGCTCTCAGATGATTGTAAACGCTTTTGCCTGATCTGCTTTGTATTTTACCATAATAAAGGTGATGACTACATCATTCTGCTTTTTAGAAATGGTTGCTGGCCATACACAACGTTTGTTCATTGACAATTTCCCAAGTATTTTTAATACGAAGATCTACTTTTCATATGCTGCAGCAGACCTGCCTATTGAATTAAATGATCTGTGAATTAAAAATAATTCTCTTAGGTCTTCAGTGAAACCACTCATGTGCCTAAAATTAAGCATATGCTTAAGTGCCTTGCTGGATCAGGGCCAGGACGCTTACTACTCCGCAGAGCCCTTCGTAGGGAAGCCAGTCTATGCTATATAACTTCTCATACTGTGCTCATCATGGCAGTATCTGAGCAACTTCCAGAAGTGCATTCAGCAATGCTACGAACATCTGTCACGTGCTGTTTTTTCACAGTGCACCATACTGGCTCTGCTCTGGTGTCCACTTCCACCTGCATTTCTCAGGCAGGTTCCTATCGCCCTAAGAGTGAAGGTGAAATTTAAATATTGAAGTAAAAAACAAATCACAGCTATGGTAGGATATCAGGTTGATTTTTTTAAGGGAAAGTCTACAGGCCTTTGTAATCATCCAATAAAAACATGATTGTCGCACGACTAACCATGTTACCTTAGCCTAGCTAACACAGATAAAACCAGAAAAGAAAATGCCGTAGAATGGTTTTCAATACATTCTAGCTTTCAGGGTCCCGCAGGGCATGAGAATAGTTGAATAAGTTGAGTGCTAATAAGTGCTAATTTCTTTATTCTTATTTTGCTGGGTGTACTTGAAATGTCCACTTCTGTAGGAACATTTCTTATGCGTGTAATGTAATAGTAATCATTAAACAACAGCACGTCAATGAGAGTGATTAGATTTTCATCCTTCAAGACTGAAAATAAACATTTCACAAATGAAAGGTGAATTTCACAATTCTCCAATTTGTTATTTACTTATAAACATTAGGAAATCAGGGGCTCGTCTCGCCAATCATTAATAATATCTTGATACCCATAAAAGCAATGCCCTTGGCTTAGAGTTGTATCTTGAACTCATTTCGATGCATGGTTGGTCTGTGAATTTGCAGTTCAGTAGAACTCTGTGAAAGTTTAAAGGTTTGCCTGGATGGTTCAGATTGTAAAATCCAGGCCTAAGACTGTAGCTTTTGCTGAGCTGTGATAACCGTGCAACAAGAAAATGAGAGAAATAGGACAAATAAAAATAGGACATGTAGAAGAAGAGTGACTGGGAAATACCAGGATTGACAAAATATGTGAAGTAAACATTTTGTGCCTATTAACAGGGGTCAAATGCAAAAATATATCAATGCGGCTGTTCCACTTAATTCTGAATGAGAAAAAAATAGGTAAAGTCAAGCAATTACATATGCAGATGTTAGCATTAACGAGCTCCTTTACTGAAAAGATGATTAAACATCTTGAAAGCTTGCAAGATTTACTTTTCATATGGCACTTTACTGAAATACGTGCACTGTGATCCTTGTGCTAAATATCCCAAAGATAGGACACTAAAATTGCTGTATATGATTGGGTTATCTCCACAGCTTTGTGCGACAGTCACATTCTGGTAGTAAAGCAGGTGTTCAAAATGAGGATGAGAGAATTTTTACTCACTTTATAAAAAACTAACAGAGCTCATTCACTGAAATTCTGGGTATAAATTGAGACACCTGGCTAGCCAAGGCAGGTCCTGACTCAGCAAAGCAGTTGGAGCACGTGCTTAATTTTAATCACATGCTTGACTAAAACACATGCTTATTTGCCCTGCCAAATAAAGATGGGCTGACAAAGTTAAGCAGGCATTTAAATATATTGTTGAATCATTTCTTCAACCCAAGTCTAGGTTCAGCTAGGAGTTAGCTCATTACACAAGACCTCACTTTGGCTCATGAGGATGATGGTTTTTCCCCCAAGGGGGAAAAAAACCCAGGCTAATCAGACCAAATTGAATAAAGCAGATCAGGATACTAACTAATAAATAATATGCCGTTACCCAATCACACATTTGGTATAGCATACAAATGCGATGCAACACTATTGTAACCAAGTACCACATGAAAAACATCTTTCCATAACTTGATGACTGCTTTAATTGGGGAGAAAATTCATAATGCCATTTACATATTCTTCTTTTAGATCCCAGTAAAGAAGCCAGAAGAAAAGGCTTGAATGCTGGAGCCTAATTCTGATCTCAAAGAAGTTTTAAACAAGTCTTTCTACACTGATCAAACAGAGTTTCACCTAATTTTCTCCTAATTTACACTGGCAGAGGAGAAATCAGGATTAGGACTTGTTGTCTAATGCTATTTGTTTTGAATTATTAAGCAAACATTCCTATTTCAATGAGTAAACGTGTACAAAGGCAACTAACCTTCGTCCTAAAATCTAGTTTACAGGGAGAGTATTGTCTGCTTTCCCAATTAATGCTGTAAAAAGGAGTCTCAGACGTTGAGCTACCAATCAAGAGCTTGTGTTGTAGCTTGAGAAAATCATGACTGATGCAATTACTTTTATGTAGAAAGTCTGAATATGGTCTATAGGTTAAAGTTCATCGGGTTGTTGTTCCTTAATTGAATATCAGAAGATGTTTTCAAGGTGCTCAAGGTATTATTGTTATTTAATTAGCAGGCTTCCTTGTGTAATCCAACAGTATTATTTTTATTATAAAATAGTTAGATTGCATCATAAATATACAAGGTATTTTCTAAACAGAGATACAGCTGGTTTCCTGAAATCCAAGCTTAAATAAAACCGGGAGAGAGTTACTCCTTTGAAGATGAAAAGTTCCAAACCCAGTTATTTCTCTTCCACTGCAGTCTGAGCGACAACGTATTAAGCTTTGGAAAACAGCTTTTTGGGAGACACTGATTCCTTTTCAGTGTTTTGAAATTACACAAGTCCCCCGAAGCTGGCACTGAAGCCATTTCTAAAGCCTTTTTCATGTTCAGCATCTCACTATACATAGTCATCTTAAAACCTTAAAATAGTAATAATCAATTAGGGTCTCAAGCCTATTATCTTAACCAAATGCCCGATTAAAAGAAAAGCCCTCTCTGCTCAAAGTGCAACTTGATTCCTTCTGGTTTTATCCTCTATCTAGATAATCCCATGTTTCACAAACAATGTGGAGCAATAATATTGATTAGAAAATTAATGTCTATATCACACAGCACATGGAGGCCTTGAGAGAGGGGATGCTATCAGAGGGAACCCGGATCACCCCGAGGACTCCCAAAAGATTAGCTATTCCACGTCTGCACTGGCTGAGGAGGATGGGAGTGACAGAGTTGGGTCCTAATCTGCGTTATCCAGCAAAACGGAAAGGACAGAATATGCACGCTTCGGTCAAGACCTTCGTAACACTTACACTCTGCTTAATTGGAAGGTGAGTTTATTAAGCCTGGGCTGACCCAGCTGAGGCAGCCCACGACTGCATTCCCTTCCAGAAGCACATCCCCCTGCAGAGACAGGGGGTCCTGCAGGCAAGCCTGGCACAGCGGCCGTGTGCCACGTGCACGCACGGGGAGGAAGGTGCACACCTCACTTCTGGGAAGCGTCCACCTCCAGGGCAAGTGTGGGTGACCGGGGGAGCTCCTCGAGCTGAGACCAGCCACTGCCCAAGCGCTTGTACCTGCTCACCCTGCCCGGGGCAACAGCAGTAGCTCTCTCCTGCCCAGAGATGCTTGGTCACTATCCCATGCTGGAAATGGAAAGCTAGATCCGTGGGGCCAAACCGCACATGCTAACTTTGTGTCTAAAAACAAATGTGGAGATTGAAGAGACCATCTATCCCAGCCACAATACTCTGTCCAAGTGAATGTCTCTCCTATTCCGATGGAAGACGGCACAAGGGAGCCGTACACAGGCCTGAATATTGCACGTAGCTGTAACGAAATCTGCATTTACCAACAGACCCCAAATACCGATCTCCAGAGCTGGCATAATGGCCTCATTTTAATTGCTTTGTACAAAATGCGTTCCTCAAATTTGTAAATGATAAACCTTCAGTGGTAAATTAGACCGCATTTTTAATTCACGGACTTCTTATGGAAAAGTTAAGGAAGATATTATACGTTAAAGGTGATACAGAAACCTCTCTTGTTCCCTGACAAATACTCCCACTTCTATTTCGGCTTGTTATTTCCAATTTAATTTTAATGCCACAGCAATAGCTCACCTTGGACAAATTACACATTTTCTTATGAAATAACTGCTGTGCCGCACGTCACATACGCCGTTATTCTCTCCGGCTCGCCTACCTGCCTTTGGCTGAGGTTTTAAGAAGCACCAGAACTTTCTTTGTGGCCCATAGCAGGATGGATTAGACCGTCCAGGGCATGTCGTGTTAGTACAATAGAGAAACACTTTTAAGACTTTAAAGTCATGTAATACAATTCTAGGCTGGATCTTTCTTGTTAAAAAAAGTAGAATGGGAGTGATTGAAAGAGAAAAGGGCCAATATTTGACAACAGAAATCAGCATAACCTCCTAACAGCGGCAGTCATGGATGACTGCCCTTTGACCCGGGGAGATTATGTGGGATTTCAATGACAACAGCTGGAAGTGAGCATGTGAGAATAGAGAACACAGATCTGAGGCCTCCTACAAAAGACTGCACAATCCCTGCCCAGATCTGAGTGTTGATTAGAAATTGTTTCCTGGTCCTGGCTTAATAGAGTGTGATAATGAAAGTTTTGTTAACCCTTCACAATATGCAAAACCATTGGTAAATGATTTGCCATTTTGGTTTTTAGCTAAAAAGCCTGTATCTAGCAGACGGTAAAATTGTGAAGCGCTGCTAGTTTTCATGGGTGCGCTTCTGATAGCAGTGCTCAAGTTCAGCTCCGTTTCCATACAGTTTGTATAGTCTCGGTGGCCATTGGGAATCAACATCTGAAGGTGCTGGGAGGTGGCTGGGAGAAAGGACTCTCACGCCGTCACTAGGGAATCCACCCGACCCGCCACGATGGGCTTTCTCCAGAGGTGAATCAGAACAGAAATACACATGTAATGTCTCACCGCACATTGCCTTTCATGCTCACGGCATTTTAGAATCTAATAATAACAATGCCTAATTATTATTTCAATATGTATCATATTGAGCTCCAGAGTCTGGGTTGTAAATTAACAAACGTGGAGAAGAGCAAAGGTGGTATCAGGCTGGCTGTGTCACCAACAGTCTGATCCTGCATGGATCCACAGCAGCTTCAGCTCTTAGGAGATTCAGCTCATTTTGTATTTAAGTGCAGAGATAGTGGAATTAATGGCAACTTATTACCGCTAATGAACCGATCATAGATTGGAATCAATCACGTCAGGTTTTGTCCAAGTGGAGGGCACAAGGATAGTTCCTTTCTCTGGAAGACAAAGGTCTTCGTGAAACACTGAAAGCCCTTCAAGTTCATGTTAAGGACCTTGTGCAATGGAAACCATTCCAAGATCTAAGATGTGTGGTGTGGTTTTTCATTTCTGATGACTCCTAATATTTTAGGGTACTTTTTGGTACTCACGTGCGTGAGAAATCAGTTAAATACAGTTTTTTGATATAATGATAAAAATTCAGAATCTCCCTTTCTACCATATACCCAATTTGATAAATAAATTACATTAATACCGACAGGGGCCTATAGCTTGAAAAACAACAGATGTCTTAAATTAGCATATTTCTGTTTCAGGTCCTCAATCCAAAAAGCAAATATTAAAGAAAAGAAGAAAAATCATTATAAATGGTCATACTCATTTGGCAGCTTATAAAATAATGTGCCTCCTCAAAAGCCTTTCGAAGTAAATGAGATGAAATCTACCTTGCGATAATAATTCTGGAATATTTATGGCATCCAACAATAAAAAGAGTAATAAAAAGAAAAGCCTGCCTCCCTGAAAATAATAATATGAAGGAGTTATTTATCTTCATATTTTCATATCAACCCTGGTTACAAGAGCAATGACAGCTGTGATCTCCAAGGTCTGCGGTGATACTGCCAGTCCGGCTTCACAGTTCAAAGCATGACTCAGTGTCCAAATAAGCCCAAAGAAACCACCCCGTTTCCCTCAGCCTCCCAGGGATGCTGGTGGCATGTGCTGCTGCAGGGCGCTCCCCGGGCTGCCAGCCACGGGCACCCACCCACCCTCTCACGCTTGCAGGCGAATGATAAATACAGGCACTGGAGGGGGAGATACGAGAAGGTGGGTACTGCCGTCCCTGCTCCTTTCCCCCTGCAAGGGCTTTTTAAAATGAAAGCCCCAATGTCGCGAGCTAGGCATCGCATTAACCTCAGGACCCCCCAAGAGAGCTGAAAAACCTCCTAGAGAGAACAACGTAAGGATAATTTCTTTTTAGCTGGTCATTTTTTGATGCCAGCATCGTATTTCTGGTACAGCCTGAAAACATCGCTGTCTACAGCTCGTTTGTCTGGAGCAGATCGCACACGCTCCGTCAACTGTCCTCGCTCCTCTTACTCCTCCTCCTCAAGTATCAACTGAAATTTTGCCTCCTGAATTTTGTCCACTGACTTCTAGGAAGCTGCTGGCAGATGTAAGGGCTTGTAGGAGCCGATGCCGGGGATGCATGCCCTAAGCGTGACGTGTAGCCACGTTCTGGTCTTCACACCAGTGGAGCATGCCTCAGTACACACGGAGTTTACTTGGGTTTACACTACTTCAATTTAGAATTTAGCTACAGTATTAATGCCGTAAATATTATTGTTGATACTGTGTGAAGAACATCAGTGTGAAAATAAATGTAAGGATATTTAAAAACTGGTGTGGAATACTTAGGTATTCAGACTAATCATGGACTGAAATAAGCACATTTGTTTCAAATCCTGTTTATAGCACTGCAGCCCCTCCCTCCTTTAAATCTTCCTCTTAACCATAGTGATGTTTATTGAATACCTGTCATTTCTCCAGCAGCATGTGCCAACAGCGGCTCACCAGTGCCAGGCTGCATGAAAACCCTTCTGTCTCCTATTCTCCAAGGGGCTCCCTTAGATCAACTACTCACCATACCCAATACACTGAAACCCATAAATTTGCAGATACTGCAGTCAAAATTCTTAACAGGAAAGTGCACCCATTTTGCCCAGTGTAGCATACTGAAATATCACATGGTGAGAAGCATTTCTCACCATGTGTAAACTGTCAATTTGATTTGAAATTAAAATTTTTGATTAACATGAGCATTTCTGAGCCTCCCGCTGGCAGCAGCCCTATTGCTGAAAAGTGACATGATTTGTGACACACATGCTGTACAGAAGCCCCATGCCAGCAATTGTTAAACCCATTTTCATTCTGCTTTAATACGGTATGACACTCAGGAAAATAATTTTAATATTTAGGAGAAAGAGGGTAAGGGCTTAAGGACTGAAGTCCTTTATGGGTGTAAAGCAGGATTAGAGCAGCACGAAAAAACGGCACGGAGGTCTCCCCGTCTCACAAGTCATGTCTCTTTTCAGCAAAAGGAACCATCTGCAGGAGGCTAAGAAAGGTCCATGGTGAAGCACAAAGCCTTCTTTTAAATCCAGTTGATATTTCAAACACAGCATGAGGTACTTTCCACCTATGAATGCCGAGATGCTTGTGCATGGGGAAATGCTTGCAACTTCAATAATTAAACCCTCTCATACGGGAGGTAGGATTTTTTGGTTTCCACAGTGGTCTGTTATTTTTCCATGTTTATCATTTCCCCAGAAGTATCAGTGGTCACTGGAGATACTAATATTTATACGGTAAATTACTTATGAAAGAGGAAAGTTTTGTGACTATTAAGACTTCTAAGCCCAGGAATCTACCTCTTCATCAGGGTGGTGGGAAGATTTTTGTTAGTTTAAACAGCTACCAAGTGAACACAAGAAACGGGACACTTTTGTGGCGACAGATTTTAAGGCTATGATATACGCACGCAGAAGACAAAAGTTCACTGGGGATTTTTATAAACGTAAGCCTGTGTCACTGTTGCAAGCTGCTGACTCAACTGTGTCACCTGCGTATTTCTCAGAGTGGATCATTTTTTTTCCAGTAACATCATGTTCTGAGGAAGTTTATCATGAAACAAGTATCATGAACAGTCATTCTGAGCAGCAGAACAGCTTTGATAAGTGTCGACACGCATCTGACTTTTCTTTGAGCTCCTAACACTATTCATCACGTTAAACACTCAGCTCTGCTGGACTCTCTGTTCCTAGTAAACACAGAGAGATTTCTAATTGCCATAATACAGCAAGTTAAAAAAATGTAGTATTTTAAAAATAATTTTAGACGGTGAAATGAAACACCAGGATGATTCAGATGCCCTGGAAGTATTCAGTCCTGAACATAAAGCCGTGGGCTCATTTATGTTAATAACAGCGCTTGAGAATTCAATCTGCATGAAAAACACAGTCCTCAATAAAGCCATGATATATAGTTATTATAAGTACGCAGGTTCTTTTAAATAAGTCTTAAGTTTAAATAAGCGTTGTGTGTAAATATCTAGTTTTAATTAGTATATTGCCAAGAAATTATACAACTAGACTCAGCAATGCTGTAATTATTTTAGGATCAATAAAACCCTCCCTCAGCTGGTCGTAGCTAAGTGTACCCTCCAAGGTTACTCTGCAGACATGCTCGGAGCTGAACCAAGGGAGTCTGCAGCCCTGTGGACACAGAGTTAGAGGGCTATAAAAAGAGGTGTTGTTTTTTTTATTTTATTTGCACATTAGTTTATAGTTAATAATCCACGTATTCAGAGCACGTGGCAGGATTCTCTAGAAAAGCCCAGCATCCAGGAGAAGCCAGAGGGGCCAGGGTCAGGTGAGGGTGGGCAGCTCTCCCGCTCCGCTTTGCTGGGCGATACGGACACAAACTCTGGTGACTTCATCAGTGATTTTCTCTCATCCTCCCTTCCTAGCGGTGCTCTCTTTTCACACTGAGACATTTTTAAAAATCTGTGGCTGGACACCACAATAATGGAAGCTGTAGAAATATCTGCTGAAGATTAGAGAGCATAAATGTGATGCGAAAATAAGGATGCTGGGCATGGAAGCTAAGTCACAAGGATCAGCCAGCTCCACCTTTCCCCACGGGTTTTCCTCTCCCTTCAGAGCTGCTTCTTACACCTCCTCTGCTGACACCACTGGTGGGCAAACTTTAATTCACAATAAACCCCATGCAAATCATGTTATTCTATTTACCTATTGTCCTTTCCATTGTATTGCTTGGAGTTTTCTCTCCAGAAGACTGTTACTCCTCTATTCTTTGTACAGAACAATAATCTCCTAACATTGACAAATTTTAGTCCCAAGTAGGCTGATTTCCACTAGGTTTACATGTTAGTTATCCTTGTGGCTGGGGAGGGAAGAGACTTCCCACTAGTCACGGCACAACACCACACGTACAGTCTGTCCTTAACTGTCCACATTACCAGGCTCATGAAGTTCAGTCGGGACCACCCTTGGTGATCCCTGCATTGAAGATGGGGGAGTACCTCATGAGCTTTTCTCCTGCAGTGCCTGGGCTGTCTCACCTTGGGCAGCAGGGTACCAAGGCAAGTTTCTGGAATAAAGCTTTGATATACTGGTTGCAGAGAAGACAGAAAGGGACAGGTCTGGAAGGACGGTATTGCTTTTCCAGGGACATGTCAAGCTTACACAAGGCCTAGAGCACAAAACTTGATGCTTACGGATGCAGGTTAGGCCACTGTAGGCAAACACCACGTGTACAACTTGCAACTCCTGTCCAGATGGCAAAGTGACACCCAGTGCAGCATCACCCTCTCCATAGAGGCACTGCATACTGAGGGCTGGGAACTGAAGGGATTGTCCTCATTGCCTGCTAGCAGTGAACAAAGTGCCTCCACTGAGCACAGAATCTCTGGGTGGCCACCAAGGTCTGCACCAACTTCCCCTGAGTTATGTAGGACATGTCCGGAGAAGAACAAAAGGGTGGAGTGACTAGCAAAGGCACTGCTGAGTCTCCACAAGGAACATCTCACCCCCTCATCTGCCTCTGACTGACTCCACTGGGAGTGTGAAGACGCACGGGCAAAGTCCTGCACACCCCTATAAGAAACACAACCCTCCCACTGGGTGATCCAGTCTCTCCTGTCTCATAGCCCAGGCTCTGCCAGGTCTCTGCCTCCTCCAGGTATTGAGGAGGAAGCCCCGCAGTCTTATCGGCTGACTTCCCAAGGACTGATGCACTTGGGGTTAGGCAGGCAACTACGCTTACAGGCAGCGGTGGAGAACCCACAGTGTATTAGTGGATAATTCCCCCACCCAAGTCCCAAACTAGCAATGTAAGTCCAGTGGGTAGAGACTGCTGGATGTGGAGACCAGCAGCAGACCTCTGCATGATGACTGAGACTCTCTTTCTGTTTTATTCTAAGTTTGTGTTTTGTAGGGCAGGATGCCCTGTCTACATTCCTTTACAGACTAAGAATGGACATTTATTAACAAGTACTTGGGCGGACAGCCCAAAACTCTAGACTCCTGGCCTGGGACTGTACGACAGAGAGGGCCAGTGACCCCTATTTGTGTTTACTGTACTTCTACAGACACATGTTGGTGTGATAGGGGCATTCACTTTCTCAGGTTCAGGCCAAGGTCAGGCCAGAGCATGGACCGAATTTATTTTCTCTGTGTAATCTGCTCAGACTGTAGCCCAAAGAGGGCCTCCGAATTCACTAATTGTGAGTGTATTGTGAGGGATTCAAGATTAACAAAGTAAACAGAAGGGCCAGACAGGGACCTTCTTAGTCCTTCTCTAATTTCATGTGCTTATCCCATGCCTGGCAGATATGGTGGTTCCAGGGGATGTGCCTCAAGGAATTGAGATGACAACGGTGGGATGTCTCACCCCAGGAGGCTGCCTCCAGCAACTTGAACATAGTCCTGGTATAGTGGTGAGGACCTGAGATGAATCTGTTGCTAAAGGTTGGGTTGGTCAGCTGAGCCTGTGCAGTCCTCTTCCCATGGTAGAAAGCTTGCCTCTCTAGACCCTCTTACTCCTCCCCAGCAGTCACTCTTGTGTGGCACAGTGCGATACACAGAGACGCAGAAATGTGGCCGTGGGGTAGAGTCCCTATGTCAAATGCCCTATCTGCATATATTAGGGACAATCTGAAGATACCACAGGGGCTAGAACTTCAAATGTGGACCATGCTTAGCAGGCTGGCTCACCTAACCCGTGACAGCCATCAGGCTTGTTCTAACAGTACACTGCATGTAAACTGACTTTACATGAAAGGCAGATCTTTTGCTGATGAGTAGCAGTCAAGCAGGCAGAAAGAATGAAAATGGAAAAGGAATTCCACTCACAGGGCCCTTTACATTAAGCTAAAGCAACTCAGGTAAAAAGGAAACCTATCCATTATGGTTTATAATGCATAAACATCCATTTCTTCTCTGTTCCTTCTTTGCTTGCATTACTGAAATACAGAAAGAAAGGAGAAAATAATGATGGATGGATTTTGGAAGACTCAGAGTTCAACTCAGGATGGATGTGATCCCAACATTTCAGATTCTTATCTCATCGTCATAGGAATAGCTGAACCTCTCTTGTCTGCAAAATTAGGCAAGACATCCTGTGAGAATGGGTTCTTTTCACAGCAGTTTAGTCCCCAGACGCATAAAAGAATGAAAACAAGAAATGGAACAGAACATTTTTACTTTTGAATAACGGCTTCATTTGGGCAGTTTAGAACAAAACTTCACTGGAAGAGTTGAGGAGGAAGTTCTTGTTGCCAGTATGCCCATCCCTAGACACATTCTTCCACAGAGAACATAAACACTTCTGTAAAATGATAATTTATCTAAGAAACTCCCATTTTGTAGGAGTCGGGAGAAAAATAGAAAGGGAACAAAGTACACGTGGGCAGTAGATACACTGTCCACTCTTCTACCCTGAAGAAATCATTCAACCAAGTCAACATGTCCTGCTAGATCCACCTTTGCTCTTGCAGCAAACTCTTTCTTTGCCTACTCTGGTTTTTCAGGATGAGCAGGAGAAGGGTGGGTGACTTCCTCTAGCAGCAGAATCTCAGGTCCAGACCAACTGCAGCATTAACCTGAAACATACTGGTTTTAAACCTCCTTGAGGTTCAACAGAGAGAGATGAATTCCCAGAAGACCCAGTATCTCCACTGATTACAGAGGGAGAGTGAGGATTTTAGGTTCATAGCTGGTGCCTCATTTTAATGCCTAGTGTTAGGTGGGATGAAATCCAAGCCTTAGTCCATTTACCATGTTAGCATAGAGCTGAAAGAAAATTTGCTTTCCTCTCCGTATCTTGCCACAGGCAATCTCTCTTGACATGCCATGCTTCTCTATCCTTACATTTATATCCAGCTACTTTTTTTGCTTGTTTGTTTGTTTTTTAAATTCAGAAGACTGTAAAATACAAGTATTGCTGAGTTATCCTTGTGTTCCTGTCCTTCATCTGGTTCATTTGCAGGAGGGAATAATGATCTGTCTCCAAGGTAAATTCATTACCCGGCAGATAATGCCACAGTGTTTCTGCTGCCCATTTCACAGTAAGACATTCTTTTTCAATGATGTTGCATCTCTGTTCTCGTGGGAACAGTTTACGGCTGACATAGCAATAGTAGTAATAACAACTTACATTTATATTGTACACGGGATGATCTTTACTTCTTTCTCCTTCTAACAGTGGACGGCTCCCAGTACTACTGCAAATGCATCCTTCATGGCCATGACAGACAGAAATCTGGATTCACTAATCTGGCTGCCTCATTCCTCAGCTGTTTGCTCAGGTCGTCATATCCTTTCCAGCCCCTTTTATTATTGCTTTAAATTGAGCTGTGGGCCACTACCATACCACTGCTCTGAGCCTTCCCTCACAAAACTCTGTGGGGTTCCCCTCCTGTCTCAAAACCACAGCCACCTCAGTCCATCAAGCTGCTGTCCATCCTCTCCTGCTTCCCACCTCTTCCCTTCCTCCTGCAGCTCAAGCTATGGCATGCTCTGCTGTACGATAAAATTGGCTCCCCTCTGTATGGCATGGGGGACACGGCTAGCTCGCTGCATTCTGCTATTGGAAACTTCCTGAAAGCGAATTCCCTGATTTTTAAGGACTTTGAGATATAACATGTGGGAAAATTGCAGGTGGTCTGCACTGCAAAGCTGGTCAGGTGGGGACACCCTCCCAAACACCAGCAGGTTTTCAGATGGGGATGCAGCTGTCAAAGAGCCTTCTGTTACAGATAAGATTTTAAGAGTAAGGAACTGAAGTAGAAAAATAACAGGGACAGAGGTCTAGATTCTCTGCGAGTCAGTGTTACAAGCCACATAAGTATTCCTCCTTTATGATCGTAGTAGAAGAAATGCCAGCAAAGGGTTTAGCCCACTGCGGTCTGAAAGATGGTCTTGACATCCCTGTGCCTGACTAGTAGGAAACTGCTGGCCTGTACCCTGGCTCACTGCACCGCCAGAGCACCGCTTCTCCCTCTGCCACCCAGTGCTCCAGTGGACTGGGGCAGGGGAGGACTGCTGGGGGGTGACGTGGCAGTGAGCCCACGGGAGGGCACACCGCAGCCAGGGGTTGGTGTGCCGGCCATGCGTTCTGCAAAGGCCAGAGAGAGAGACGAAACCTATCCAAATCCCCAGTAGCAGCCCCATCATTTTCTTGTGCCTCCTTTTGCCAGGGACAGGAGCGAGGTGCCGGCTCCTCATCCGAGAGTGTGGCTTGCAGCGGATCCCCTTGCTTCAAGTACGAGTGAGGGAGGGTGGGAGGTAATGATTAGAGACACTCTAAAATGATTACATTAATTGAATCTTATGAAAATGGAAAACAATGGCAGCATGTAATAATAAAAACCCACTATAACCACATACATCTCTTGTTTACTAGTAAGTGCTTCACTGACTACAGATTTACTCTGGGGCACAGCAGGAAACTTTTCTCCTTTAAATTTAATCAGCTCTTTTTTGCCCTCACCGCCCCCCCCCCCCCCCCACCTTTCAGAGAAAAATACCAGCTATCAGATCAGTGTTTCCCATCCACTCCTAAGACTCCTCAGTGCAGTGCCTGGAGGTGATAGTGTGAACTCACTCAAGAATGTGAAGGCATTTTATAAATCATTTGGTTTCAGCAGGAGGGGGAGAAAGGGAGAAGGCAGAGGGATGATATAGTTTACAGCACATAACTCGGCAGTAACTCCCAACTGTCAAACTTCAGCATTTTCTTCAGTTGCAACAGTGGTTAACAAAAAAATGTTAAGACAGCAGACATGAAATGCACATAGTAAGCAGCACATTTAATCAACTGGCACCTTTCTACCACACCACCACCAAAATCTATCTGGACACTATCATAACCCAGAAAAAAAGTTGTATAGCTGAAGATACGGCACTGATGGGAGAAAAAGGAGCAGAAACGAATAGCATGAACTCCTGTAAACAACTTGTGGCTCCTTTTGTGTGCAAAATAACAATAGCAGAGTTAAAGGAGTATGTTTATAAGTGTGGCTTGCTTGCCTCACCTTCCTCCTGCCCCCTTTTGCCACGCTCACGAAGTTGCTCCTGGGAAAATATTTGTGAACCATTGCAAATAGTCTCCTTCTCACTTTCCAAGAAACGGATCTGGTATTTTTCCATTTCAGTCACACTAGGGCCAGGCTTCAGAAGGGATTTTATTCTCGCAGCTCTGCGAGAGTCACCCTAAACTTTCTTTCCATTTCCTATCTAGCAACTTTTGCAGTTAAAAAGTAGTATTTGCAATTAAAAAATAGTATCTGATTAGCTACAGAAGTGATGAGGCTTTTTCTGGGAGCCTGGTCTCCCCAAAGTGCCTTCCCTTGACAACAGCAATGGTCCGGCATACAGCTTTCAGGAGCTGTGCCTTGCTCTTCATGTGCCTTTCTTTGCTTATGTACACAACTTCAGATTTACAAAATTAAGGCTACTTAGAAAGCACCTGATTAACCCATGAATCTGCAGCATACGCAGATATATAGATTTCTTCTGAATGTACAAACCGAATATGAGTATGAAGGTTGGAATACATTTGAATGAAAATCACCTTGTACCTGTAAAACCAGGTATGATTCATCCAGGCACAATACCACACACAGAAACCAGAGGAAGGTGTGAACTAACAACATACATTTTCGTAGGGTATATATATATATTTGGAAAGGCCTAGAGTCAACAGAATACCTCCTGCGTTGGTCAGGAAGTCAGAACAAAAGAACACACGAGCGCGAGTGAGAAAGCACGATCCCTTATCGCAGCTCTCAGCAGTGGCCCCGTGCTACGCTGACATTCACGGCCGAATGAACCAAGCTCTGGCCGAAGCAGCAGAGGTCTAGGTGCCGACGGTCCCAAATACGGTGAAGTGTAAGCGAGTACGTAGGAGGAAAAACACGGTTTGTTACGAAGGTCCAGGCTGGCTGCGACTCGAATCGTGGGGGACCTCTGATGCTCTGGGTGGACTTGCTGAGCATCAGAAAGACGTTCCCCCTCGGCTGCCGGAGACAAGCAGTCTGCCACCCGCCAACATGCCACCGCCTCCACCTCAAGCGGGAGAGAAGGACGCTGCGGCCAGCCGGCAAACGCTGCCTTCAAGCCCCTTCTGTCTCCCGCAGCTCGCGCAGGGAGAGAGCCAGCGCTTCACCAGCTCATCTGCAGCGCACAGCTCCCGGCACACATTTTTAACTTCCAGTGGTTTGACCACAGAGGGCAAAATTTTGGCCAGGGAGTGCTTCCGATCACATGAGAGCAGCGGCGAGTCAGGCTGGATTTTGCTGTTGCGATCTCTGAGTGGAAGGCTCCCACTCACTTCAACAGCCGACTGGCACTGCTGCAAAGAGACACTACCTAAATAGATGTGAAGTAATGAATACTTCGGATAAGCGACTGATTTCAGAGTGTGCTTTTATCCACAGGCCCTGTATTTATAGTTCAAGCCTTTTCAATTAATACGCACACCCTAAAAGAATTAAACTACTAATTATCACATTTTACCGTGGTTCACAGAACTTTCATCAGATCTAGTAAATGAAATCACGAGTTCAGCAGAAGAAGCTTTACTGCGCCAAATTATGTCAAGGGTATATCATGTTGATAATAAAAGATCACTTGGTTAGAAGCCTAACCTAGAAGGTTGGGGAGGCGTAAAAAGTTCACATTTTGGATCATGCAGCTCTGGTGTGGGCGTTTTGTATTTTTTTTCTTGGTTATTGTGGAAGGCAATTTTCCTGCAAGTAAAATTTTCCCTTTGTCTTACATTACAGGCATTCGGAAATTCTTACATCGAAAGACAAATAGATAGGTTTGGGGTTTTGTTTTGCAAGTTAGGCCTTGGCATCGCCGTCTCTTCCCACTAATAAACTCCCCTCTCTACTGGACAGAAAATTAAAACGATGCCCATACCACAAATAATCATCTTTCCCTAAGTGCCCAGCTTCTTGGTGGGCAAGCATGGTATTCAAAAGCATCCTTCAGCCTGTGGTCTGCTCAGGCAGTAGCAATTACTCTGATGCAACTCAACTCTCAGCTGTTAATTAAACAGCAAGTCTCTCAAGAAGACGTACGAAGAAAAAAACGGTTGTAGCGAAAATTGGAGATTGCTCACAGCTCCAGCAGTCCTTCCCAGGACCCCAGGAGGACTGGCTAAAGTTAGCACCGAGGCACCTCTCAACATGCAAAGGTGGGACATGGGTAGAAGGGGCCAGCATGGGGCCAGCACCCTGCCATGGCTGCCTGCCCCCAGCCCCGTGCTGCAGCAGAGGAGGGGACAGCAACCGGGCACTGCTGCGGGGCAAAAAAAAAGCCTTGGCCCTGCAGATCAAGGGAGGGAAACTCACCTCGCTGAGGCATGGGAGCTTCCTAGGAGGGGGCTCCTGGCCAGCCCATTTCCAAGCCGCCCTCTAGATGGCCCTTGCTGTTATCTTGCAGATAAATGTATACGGAAAGGAATGGAACGGAGCAACAGAATAAAAATATATTTTGAAATGACTTAGAATAATCGCAGCTGTATTTATGCACCTTATCCACTGGGAAGGTTCATTGCCTTTTTACTGTACACACATATGGAGAAATAAAAATATATACTCTAGCCACATTTTTATTTCTCCTTTCCTTTGCAGCATTCAGCCACTCCAAGCGTAATGAACGTTTCATGTCTTTCAAGCACTGCTTTGTCATGCTATAAGCATTCATTTCATGCTTTGAATATTTCCTGTCATACTCGCCTTGGATGAATTTTTTGTGGGAATGCTTTGCTTGTGAAGGTTAATGGTTAGCAGCAGTGAAAACTGAAGTCCTCTGTCAATCCTCAAGTCTCAAACGCTGCAGGTCACTGATGAGAAAGGCTCTCCACTCGGCCAGAGCAGAGGCTGCAGAACTGACCCTGATTGACGACTGTGTATCTCGCCCAATTGACAGTCAACACCCTTCGCTGTTGCCATCACAGGATCCCCTCAAGAGAATGCCAGCTACTGATAAGCAGGCTAAATCCTGAGCCTAGCAGAGGACCCGCTAAATCCTGGAAATGTTGTAACCCTGCCTCACAATCTGGACCACAAAATCTTTTGACTTGGAGGGCGAATCTCAATGAAAATATGGTAATACAGGAAAAAATGGTGTTTTCTTTCCTAATTATTCAGATGCTTCTTCATGACGATCATGAAACTGGCTGGGAAATACAGCTGGATGCTGCAAAGTTTCAGTTCTAGACTATTATGATTAAAATACTGTACTTCTAGTTCTTGTTGTAATCTATCTGTAATGAAATAAGATGAAAAAAATGCAAGACTAAATCACACACAAGTTAAATTTATAACCAGACATATCTGCTTTTGTTTCCTTGGGAAACGCTGGCTCTCAGAACTGCCTACATGCACTCTCCCTCAGGGGGTGATGAAACACAGGTTGGACCTCATCAGACCTTCGTCAGCTGATGGGTCCTGTTAGGGTCAACAGCCGATTCTGTCCAGGCCGCAGGAAGGCAGAAGAGACCAGCCCCACAAGGGCTCCCCTGCTCGGCCAGAGCTTTCAAGCCTGGACAAAGTTGCCCATTGCTGTTCCCGGCAGACAACGTGATCCATAAGGGTGCAAATCCATTCAGAATTTGGTCCTGGCGAGTTACAAAGGTGCAAACAAGCTGACATCACCAGGAGCTTTGACTTCAGCGCCAGCTATGAGATTCCTTATTGAAAATGCTAAGGGCTTTTTTTTTTAATGCTTTTTCTGAAGCAAAGTTAATTTTAGATTAGTCCCTCAGGCTGTGATAACTCCTCAGTGTTGCTCTGTAAACAAGAGAGGAGAGTCTTCTTGCATTTATAAGATTCTGATGCAAATGATCCCATGAACAAGAACACTAATAAAAGCTGCTGTTACTGCATTACCCTGTTTGCAACTGTAACTGATAGAAAACTTTCTCTGCAAGGCTTGGTTATCTGCTGCAAATGAGGTGTTTCAGGAATGTCAGTCATTTGAGACGGTGTCCTTTCTAACAGTACCAGTTTCAGCATTGTGTGTTCAGAGAGCTGCTCATGCCTGTGCACTCCTCAGGAGGGAATTAAGGGGCCGATCCAAGGACACCTGATCCTCCAGACAACTCAAGTCCTGCTGCACTTGCAGCACCTCCTTGGTGAGTAAGTGTAAAGCTGGTTGGCATCAAGTTCAGTCACAACAGAGAGCCCGCAAGGCAGCTGGACTCCACCTGAAGTAGTGGAGATGGGAGGTTAGCTGTGGCCTGAGAAGAAGGGATGGCCTCGGAAGGCAGTACATGCCTACTAGTTAAAAATTTGGCTGTTGAAGGGATCGGCGGGTCTCTCAGCTACCGATTAACTTACAATGTAGTTGAGTGGTGGGGATAACCACAAAGAACAACTACATTTTCTGCCCCTCTCAGCTTGCGCAGTGAACTCTGCATTCGAGAAGAGTGCCTAACCCTCGGGCCAGGCGGGCACCACTTCCACTGGCTGAAGCTACCCCACTGCACGGAACAAGAATGCCAGGTTTGGGGACCAGACAGAAAGCATACAAAAGGGAGCTGGACTCTGCAGCCTGTTAGTTAAGGCAGAGAGGTCTTTCCACAAGCTGCTTTTGCATTTTACCAGGTTGTGCATAATCCCCTCCTTCCTTGCAGCCAAAGCTGCATTACGCCTGCCACGACCAGCCTTGCCTAGAGAAGAAGAAAAGGAAACTTTTCTTTGCATATGTTCCCACTATTGCCTTCTCTTTCCCGCACAGCTTGAGGACCAGAATTTCTTCCTTTATGTTTTTAGGCATGGAAAAGTCAGCATATACTTAAACATTTTTTTAAGGTTTAATACTCAAGTCCAGCCCTACTTAAGCAAAGAATTCACAGATGATATTTACAAGTCCAGTGTAATTACCGCAGGGTTGAAAAACGAGTTCTGTGAGTTACGGTACATCATTGTTTTTCTTTTTTCTTTTTTTTTAATGTTACAAAGAACAATGTGCCTTTCATTTCCTGCAGTGCTGTTAAGGTACTTGCAGCTCAAAGCAGCAAGAATACATTAAAACTAAAAAGCATTTGGTTTGGGCATTAAACATTTTTATTTTTTAGATAAATGCCTCTCCCTCTACAGAAATTGTTTGAGCAATGAATTTGGCACACATTTGTAATCAGCTGTAATAATGAATGCTGTCTTGCTTACTTGAAATGGGAGAATTTACCAACTTCTTTAAAAAGAATTTGCTAATCTACAATTAAAGTGGTGTGCTACCAACTTTGAATTATCAAATCACAATACCACATGCTCGAGAGACATCAGTTGTCTGTAGAAAATGACACAGCATTCTTCTGCTTTACACAGCACACTTCATGTGTACCTTTACGCTGCAGTTATTAATTCTCCAGGACTACCACATCAAACACAAACATTGCCTGGTGGATGTCTGACATCCATTTACTGACAGCAGTAACACAGCACTGTACCACAATTATTAACCAGTTTGTGCTACACCCTCCTTGCCTTTCTCCAGAGTTAAACTGCTAGAGCAGAGCAGGATTTCACTTTTAATATTCAATGAATCTCTGAAAGCTAGAATCACAAATATCCCCACTTTGCAGACAAAAAGACTGGAAAGTTTTCCTACAAAAGTTTAAAATAATCCTACTTACAAAAAGAAAATCTCTCCGATAGCCGTTTCCACGACTGAAAGAGAGAATAAAAGCCCTAGAGAGAGTCCACGGCAGTGCTGAGCTGGGAATTCAGTTGTTCCTGATCCCCAGGCATGCAGTCACTTCACTACATCAGACTAGCCATTTTGTCATCCTCAGTTCACTGAAAACTAGTTTGTTTATAAAATACAACACCAAACCAGTGCATTTAACAAGCTTTTAAAATCAATAACCTTTTTTTTTTGATTGGGTGAATTGCAAAATCTCTTTGCGGTGCCAACTGAAATGAAGCTTTTACATACCATTAGGCAACTACAAAAGTGGGGAATTTTCCACACGGGTGTTCCACCCAGCTGGTCAGAAAAAAACCTCATTTGAGCAAAATATCAGGACATCGGAACATGTTCCTGCCTTTCAAAAGAAGTTGCTGGTCTCTTTCATCATCCCTCCTGCAAATTTCCTCACCCACATAACAAACAGACAAATTCTGGGTTTGCTTCCTCTCCTCAAGAAGCTCTTTCCCATGCTAATGGACCTGAGAGACAGCAGCACCGTGCACACCATTCGGTTACACGTTAGCTTTACCCCTCGTTCCAGGACAAGACATCTGGACCTTGGACCATGGATGCACAAACGAGCCCTGCCTCACCTGCATGTTTGCTTTTCATGACCATTATGCTGGATCTCTCTCGAAAAAAAAAAATAAATAAAATTTCTGTAAATTTTTGCAGTAGTGATCAGGTAAGTGACTGCCTGAAAACTACTGTGGTCTAATGAAGGCTGAAGAAAAGGCTAGCGTTGGTGTTAAAGCCACCACTGAGAGCAGAAGATGTCACCATCTTCTCTCTCTGTGATGATTCTGCTCCAGAAAATGCAACTGTAAAGCCCACTAGAAAAAAGGAGTGGCTCTAAAAAAGAAAAGCTTTTTTTTTCCCATGAACTTCACTTTAATGAAGGTTAGACATAGAGGCTTTCCAAAATAACACATACAATTTAGAATGATAAATTAAAATCTGTAGTAGGAGGCCTTCTTTTTCAGGGCTGTATAGTTGACCCTTTTGAACCTACATTACTCAAGGTATGCAAAATATATGTGTATAATAAATAGCTCTAGAATTTATGGAGTGGAACAGAAAGGATATTAACAGGCAAGTAGAGAGGCTGTATAACCCTCACAAGGCTTTTAAAGATTTATTTTTTTTAAATGAAGGAATGCATGCATGTAAAAGGTAGTACTTAATCGATACACTCCTTTGTGCCTTTCAGAAACATGCAAGATTATCCCAAATCTGCCCTCAATCTGGTCAATCTGCTGTTAGCATCAATGGGAATAAGATTATTCGCAATACTATTTTTCTTTGATTTCAGAACAAAAATTCTCTCTGTGTGGGCTCATTCCCCCTCTCAGTAAAATCAATTACGAGACTCCCATTGACTCTGGAGGGATTTGGATCAGGCCCTGTGGAAGTGGGTCTACAGCAAGTGTAGAACAACGCAGTTAATATGATTTATTGTGTCCGTTTCTGTGCGTGCAGTTTTTCATTTTCTAAAGCCTGCAGTTTTGCTTTCATCCTCACGTTCAGTAGATAAGAGCTGCAGATCTGTGTTGATCTACACACTGGGTACACTGCAAGCTGGGGGTTGTGTGTGCTGAGAATGAGCTCAGCGTCTGCCCAGGGGGAGCAACCCCTTTAGGGCCAACAGACTGCATTAGATGCATTTGTAAAGAAAATCTCCCACACAGGCACAGCAAAAGGTGTGTAATCAGTTAGGAGGCTTCTGCTGTGGTGGGGAAAAATACCCTTTAGTAAAACCGAGAAAAAGAAAAATCCTTTTCCTGTTTATTAAAAAAAAAAGTACCTTTTGCAGGTCACCAGTAAAGTTCCAAGAATTCACTAAAAGCTTATTTTACAAGGAAGACTTAGGCCCCAAATCAGAGATATTTAATTTCACTAGGCTCTTACAGATTTTACATTATTAAACACCAACATTGCTGCTTTTCGGGGTGGTTGTTAAGTAACAGGCTTCCTTAAGACTAAGAAACTGCAGGGTAAGAAGAACTGTGGTTTAATAGCTGTGAAAGAATATTATCCAAACATGAAATAATAGCATGCTTGGTGCCTAATACATTCTAAATTAAAATATGATTTAATAAACATAGGCAACATATTCCCCACAAAAAAAAAAATAGCAGAATTGGCAGAACAAAAATCACAGTTTAGTCATTTCTTCTCTTAACCTCGCCATCCTTTGGCTACAAATTAGAATTTCTGTGAACAGGTTTGATAAGGGAAATTAGGCACTGTCTTTCAGAAACAACAGAAATGTTTTAGGATGGTATGTTTAGAGATGAGCAGCACAAAATCTATCAAAATATGAAACCTTTCATACTTCAATGGGAAGGAAATACAGGAACCCCCAAAGCCAAAATCTTCCCAGCCCAATGAGCCCCATGTTCTATGTCCTATGACATATGCTAGTATTTTAAAGTTTTTTTATGTACCTAAACCTCTTCTTCTTCCCTTAATTCTATCTGCTGTTTAAACCCTGATCCAAATGCAGTCCGGATGTGAATGCAGCCCTTCAACCTCACTCCCACTTGCAGCTTGTTTGGTTGCTAATAAAGTCCCCGAAACACACACTGAACATGTATACAGCTCCAGGGATTTGAGGCAAAAGCAGTTAGTTGCTCTGTGAAAGGGCAATCACAGTTGTATTATTTTAGATACAATATTTCTACATGAGATAGATTTGCATATCCCCCAAATGGTGACGGGTTTTAGAGACATAAGTCCTTCACACAAATTCTTTTCTGTGTACGCACAGTAGACCCCAGTACAGTGGATCCCCCATCAACATTTAGGTCTTATAAAAAAAAAATCTGGTTATGGATAAAAAAAGTCAAGAAAAACTATTAATAATAATCACTTTCACTTTTGGAGACAGTATTTCTAAGTCCTAAATATAAGCAGTAAAACAAAACTCAGTTGCTGATGGGCCAACAAAAATTGTTGAGGTCTACCTTACTTAAACACAAAAAGGAAGAGAAGCTGTTCCCTCATACACATACTTAGGCTTTCGCATACAGTCCCTACAGAAATTCACTATTATTGAACGAATTTTTTTCAGGCTGCTTTACAAAGCAAGCCATTGGTTCAGTAGAAGCTATTGCTTCTACTTTAAAACTATCCCAGTTCAAAGAGTATTAGTTTTCCCAAAAGTCACAGTCCTGCTGCTACTTCCACATAAGCTCACCTGAAACAATGATATTGCGACCATACGGAGAAGAAGGAGCAACAAGCTCTAGCTGAGCCTCCCTGACCTGCTTACCCATAGTATCTACAACCTTTAAAGCACGCCAGTGAAAAAATACAGACAACGCCGGTAGCACCTGTATCAGTCCCGCAGTGGGTACCTGCCGGAGCAGCCGGTACGTTTATAGGTGTGCAGTCCTGCCCTGAAACGGCAATGTTTAGGAGTGTTGCTGCTCAGTTTTGCTTAGCAGATTTTTGCAGTAGCGAACGGGTCGGCAGAAACATATTTCAAAGCAACCATTTTGTTTCGTGGGACTATCTGAGATCCTGCACTCTAAAATGATGGCTGGCTACATACCGAAAGTTAGGTACTTCAGTGTGTCATGTGAGAGCATCAATAAACAAAATGAAGTTAAAAGCACAGAGATAAAAATGAAAGCGATGAAGCACACACCCCTAGGGGGTCATGACTCACGGCCCAGGGATTGAAAGCCTTTGCTACGGTGGAATAAGGATAAGGGTTGCATACAGCAGGCTCTTTAATGGCATCTCCCTAATTAAAATAATTTTTAAAGGAAAAAAATGTCTCTCTTCAGGACTGGAGAAACAAATGCTACCTTAGATTAGTGAAACAGTAGCATTTTAACTATGAGGAGAGTACACAACCTATTTGTAGCTATCCCATGTCAATTATTCTGAATAATCTTTTTATATTAGACATAGGAAAAAAATCTTTATAAATATGGGCTGTTTTAATATCCCAAAGCAGGAGCAGCAGGTAAGAACTTACCATTTTCTGGCTGGTCCTTAATATCAGCTTCACTTGGCTGGCTGGGACTTTCAGATTGACTTGAATCTGAAAAACATAAAATACAGCCAAAAATTACAGGGTCTGCTGTGGAAAATAGATCAGAGGCGCCAGACTTCCTCAAAAGGCTGAGAGTACAAACTAAGGACAGGAGTGTTGCACTAGGACATGATAATGCAAAAGTCCTGTGCCTAGGTAATATTTTTGCTAGAAAAAAAAAAGGGAATCTTGTTTACGGCACTACACAGAGTGCTTGGTGTGTGTGTGTTAGAATAAATTAAGCTTTGAGAATCCTTCTTTTTAGAGAAGGCATATTTAAACTACTCTCCTACATGTTTTTTATAATGCAGCCTCTATGTTGTATACAAACCAGAGCCTTAATCCAACACATAGTAAAGTCTCAAAACATATTTTCAAGCAGGCTTATAAAGGTAACTAAGCAACACTACAAAGTCGGGGAGATTGTTGTCTACACATTTCTGGAACGAAATCTGCAAAACTGATAGAAGAGCTGATTTTCATCACAACTTTCACAGTGGTTACAGTACTATAAGATCACTGAAATGTACGGCGTTGTCCCTGATTTGCAGTGGTATAAATGAGACCAGATACTGGATGAACTGCTTTAGAACTTGTGCAAATAACGGGTCCTACAAACTCCCAGCTAACACTCTCCAACGAACACAATTTATTTGCCTAAAATAATAAAATGACCTATAAAAGGATATGTGTAAATAGAATTTTTTTGCATTTTTTACACATTATTAACTCTAGTTTATGTGAAGATGATCAGTCTTTCGTTCAAAAATTATTCTTAGTAGAAGCTTTAGTCAAATAGCATTTTCCTTCTTAATTATTTCTATCACTATGAATTGGGAAAAAAGGTCCCTTTTTACCTGTGTGGAAAAATATTTTTTTAAAAAATCCCTCAAATTACTTTTTTTGCAATAAGTACAAAAAGATTTCTCCCCATCCCCCCCTCCCCCCCGAAATTGTTCTGTAACTTATTGATCCCATTAAAAAAAGTTTTTGTTGTGAAACAAAACTTAGGAAATGAAACCACTTGCCACTGCATCAAAACCACCCTCAATCGTGGCAAACCTATTTTCTGACTTCACCTTGACTTTGCAGAGTTTAGAATTAGCTGTCTGAAATTTGACCACATTTCAGTGAGAAGTCAATGCAAGATCAAAAGGTCATGACACTTAACTGTGATTAAATTGAAAATCTTACTTCTATTGCAACAGAGTGATAACACCACCCCTTCTTTTTCTTTGAGGTATTAATAGCGCTGGAAGAAGCAGTACTACTAGTGACCTTGGGTCAAGCAATGCTAATTTATTGCTTTAAAAAGGTTCCTTGCTTTTAAGCAAATGAAGATTTTAATTACCGCAGAGCACTATAAAGAAAATGCCTATTTTAAATATTCAAATTTTTTTTTACCTGCTGACTGTATGCATTAGGTATCATTCAGAAGCTTAGAGGACAATCTTGTATAAATTAAAAACTACAAGTAAAAAAAAGTGCTCACGAAACAAATTTGGATAAATTTCAGAATATAAACATTCAGAATATTTAGCAAAGAAAGCTTCAGTCCAGATACTTCTATTTAAAATCAGTGAAATTCTCCTAAAAAGTGATATGTTTCCCATTGTGTCCAGAATCCATTTTCTCTCTTTTGTATTTATTATTTTTAATAATTTCTCCAGTGAAGCTCAGTGAAAAAAATTATTCTCACTTCTGCAATTTTGTTTTAAATATTGATCTTCTGAGTTATCTTTAACTGAAGCTCAAATCAGTGACAGCAGATAGACTACCGGGTAATATGCACAGTGCTGTTATATTCTGGACACTAGATTTTGGCAAGAGGTTTCACGTTTCCAATACCGCAAAGGTAGCAACAAAGGTAAAATATTAGGAATGTAAAATATTTAGTTAACATTCAAAGTCAACATTCAACGGATTTCATTTTACAGGGCAGGCATTAGGCTTTTGCTTATATTTTAGGTTTTTCTTTTCCTCCAGCAAGCCATAGTTCAACCAGCATTTGGGCTTTATGTTTAAAGTAGGGTCAGAATTCCACAAAAAATTTATATATTTGAAAAAGTTACTGCAGAAATATGGGACTCAAAGCATGTTTTCCTTGCAAAATTTTAAACGATCCGGCGAAGCAGCGAGAGGGACGAGGGCTCAGTGGCAGCCGCAGGAGCTGGGCTCGGTGCTGGCGCTCTCAGCCCCCAGCCTGGCACCTTCGCTCCCCAGCACAGCCCTGCAGCCGGTGGGCAGCAGACAGAGCGGGAGCTGCTCCTGGATTTTGAGAAACAAAGTACTTTTGTTTGTGTCGAGTGCTGTTTTTCCAATGCCAAAGCTAGTGGCACAAGAGAGACTCTACTGGCCGTAGGACATTTGTTTGCATACGGAATCTCAACTTTCTTCTTTTATTACTCTGGCTATTGCGATAACATTTTTCCTGATTCTGTTTTCCTGTAACCCACCCCTTCTGCTAAAATTAAATATTAATTTCTAAAATAGACAACAAAGGCTTGAAGCACTATTCTTCATGGAGAGGCATGGGGCAATAAAATGCAGGATGAGGTAGAATTAAAACCAATCTATACGGCGGTAGAGATCACGGGAGGCTACTGAAAACACGTACTGGGCAAGCGTATGCTCAGCATTGTTATGCAAGGTGGCATCTTGTGGAAACCCCAGATAAGAAGACTGAGTTAAGGCACTTAGCCAAAATGTTTATATGCAGAATTTTGCTTCCCTGATTTTATTCAGATGCCGCAGATGATCCGGTACATATAAATGTGCCGCCACATGGTTAAGGGATTGGCAAAATCAGAGCCGTTGTATTTTACAGTCTTGCCTAGGACAAGAGAGTCTTGCTCAGCCTCCACCACTCGCTCTCTGCTTTTTCAGCAGTTGGCAGTAACTCCTGTCGGGGCTTTTTTTTGTTGTTTTGCATATGGAAACTTTAAAATTCCAGTTTTCTGAATGTTTAGTGTTTTGCGGGCTCGGCTACAATGGGAGGGGGAATGTCTGTCCTGCTGAGTCAGTTAGCCAAACAGGTGACCGGAGGAATAAATTAATTTTTGCCCATACATAATTGATATAAATGGAAGATCGTTTTCATAAGCATTTGCATTAAATCAATAAAATCACTTACTATAGAGCAGTTTAACAATTCATTTGATTTTCTCTTTTCTATATATTTGATAGCCACTCTGCAAAACAGTATACACTTTATGCCTATTTTCTTTAGCAACAACACTGCCAGTTAAATTCTACCACCTGCAATAATTAGAGCCATTGGAAAACATACAAAACAAAATATACAGTAGATGTGAGCCCCTCTTGAATCCACGGCCCCCTGCGGCAACGAGTTTCATTGGTGCCTTAAGCTAAGGCTGGTAGGAAGCCAAAGAATCTGTATATTACAATAAAGTGCATGTTATTAAGGGGAGGATTTAAATGATTTCAGATGGAGTTGGAAATATTATAGTGAGGAACCACTATTAAGCTTGCTGATTTAAAAAAAAAAAAAAAATCACCAAGGAATCTAGTTTTATATTTAAGGAAGCTTAACCTTGAACAGCACAATGGGTTTTATTTGGGGGCTTTTTTAGCTAAAGAAAAGTTAGTGGTTGGAATTTTTAACCCTGAACTAGCTGGAGTTAGCGTATGTACACTGGAGTCAAGGTTACTGGACAAGAGAAGTTCAGGGGGATCTGTTATCAACAGTAATCACGGGGAAACAGGATAAAAAGCATGTCGAAGCTATTTTACTCTCTACTTCCAAGAATCAACTATGATTAAGGGATAAAGAAAAAAACCCAACAAAACAGGCTAGTTTTTCCATAGTAGCTATGTCTCTATTCTCTGTTCCTCTTTGGATCTGTTTCTAAAGCATGTGCTACCCCTGTGCGACCGAGGTGGTTACGCCTGAGACCCAGGTCTGCCTGATCTCAAAGCATAAGCGGGCAGGGACCTTCAGCTCCAGGACAGAAGCTCTGGACTTTTCAATATGCAATTTTCCTTTTCAGCTGCAGCGGGAGCACAGCTCCAGCCGGGCTGCACTATGGCTGCGTGGAAGCAGGGCTCGCGGCGCTGGAAGGGAGCGCTCCATTGTTTGGAAAGAATAAAACCTTCCCAGGAAAGTCTGGCCCGTGGACAGGACCAATGTCAACAGACTGACAATGTTGTTCTTTTTTGTAGACCGTGACAGAGACGGTGAAGAGTTGTTACGCTCCTCCACCAAAAAAAGCCTGCTTCGAGTGTCATGGCACTCGCCAGTGCTAAACCACTTCATGGCTACCTGACCGGAGAAATGGGATGTTTTCTTGGGCACTCGCACTTTCTCGACACGCCGTGTTTTCCAGAGCGTGCTGAATCCAGCCTGGGGTGGCAGTGACCAACAGGGAGCGGCCTTACTGTCTCCTGGTCTGCACGAACTGAATTAATGGGTGCCAAGATTATTTTTTACCTATGTAGAGCCAGCTCCCACCAGAAACTGAGCACTTGCTAGCAGCCAGCGTGCTAACTCAGGTGCAGATGCATCTATCCTCTAAACAGTAAAGGTGATCCCCACATAGCGGAGAAAAAAAATTACCGGCGATGCCAGATGAGCAAGGCTGTGCTGCCACTGCCCATGCTGAGCCCGTTCTGCAGCTAAATAAAGCGGGCTCCCTCTCCTCCGCTGCCAGCCCAGCACCTCACAGAAGCACCGCAGAAGTGCACAAGTTAAATTTTCCATTCATATCATGTTTTAGGGGGGGGGAAATATTGTATAATAAACTGACATATTTTATTCAAGTTTCAGAGTCCTATTTGTAATAAAAAATTTATATGGCTGGGTTGTGTTCATGCAATAAATTTTTCATCTATAATTTTGGGCATGGATTCTACCAAAGATTTATATAGGTTAAAAAAAAAAAAATCTAAATCATGCTCCTTTATATACAGTCTTTACGTGGTGAGCTTAAGGGATTTACAAACAGAAACCAGCACCAGGACTGAGGCTTTTTTACACCCACTTTCCCTTCATTATACATTATAATATAAACACATAGGGATTGCTCCATATATGCTACAATTATTATTTATGGCTATTTTGGTGGCTACTACTATTTCTTTTAAGGAAGGCCTGGCTCTCCGTTTAACTCCAGCCATCGCTTTCAAGTCAACTTTTATAGGGAGTTCAAAGTGCTTCATTATCATACACCTCACCGTCACACATGTACATATCCATACCAGATTTCCAGTTTTATTTTATACCCCCCTGTACAGTACACCCCATCCCCGCAGCTCGCGAATAGGGTTCTGCAGTGGTAAAATCCCTGCGGTGCCAGCCTGGTTTTTTTTATAAGGCGAGGACTCTTAATTCCTGTACACTGGGAAAGAGATTATCTTTGATAATGGAAATGTAAATCAAAGCTTGCTGTTGTTTATTCCAGACAGACATTTGTGTGTTAAGTCTGTTTATCAGGCAACACTTTGTCTAAGCCAGGAAGTAGTCAGCCTTTGTAACAAGATGTATGCAAATGATTTTCCCATGAGCCCTTGCCACAAAACTTTTGTGGCAAAAACCCTCCTTGTTACTTCACCAGTAAGACGCTACTAAGCTACCCCGTAAGTAGACTAGCAACAAAACAGCTAGCTAGACTATGCTGATGAGTTTGAATGAGACCAAAACATGTGCCCACAGTCTGTTGCTCGGTATTGTAAGCAGACTTTGTGTATTACATCTGTTTATCAGGCAACACTCTGTCTGCTGGGGCGGCTTTGTACCAAGGTAGATGCAAACAAAGATCTCCACAACTCCCCGGCTAACTTTCTTTGGACGCTGAAATTCCCGATTACTTTCCTCCTTGTAGGAAACAAGAACGTGAAACTTCACCGTGAGGCTGCGAGACCCGAAAGCTGTATCAAAATGGTTTCATTTTAAATCAACTTTCTTTGTTCTCACAAGCCCATAAATGATTTACTGCTATCGTGTGATAGCCTAGAATGTGGGGAATCTGTGTATTCCCATATTTGTTCCTTGATATTACAAACAAGTATTTGATTCACTTCTAAATGTTTGTTTTTAAAACAGTTTACAGCCTTTGATTCCTACTTACTGATTCATTTCTGGAACATTTTCTATTTATTTCTTTGCAGTAGCAAACGTTAATTTTGACTTAATTCAAATTGTCATCAAAGGCTTCCTTAAGAAATCCCACAGCACAGATTTTATTTGTTATAATAAAATATTCTTAAAGTAAACATCATGCGACTGTGTTTTTTTAATTCCAAGAGATACAAAAATCCGTTACCCAAAGGATTCAAATTGGTTCAGCCCTTTTTCCTAGACAAAATAAACACTTTAGGACTTTACTTGTTTGTATTCTCCTCAGTGGTGCTGTATGCATCACCAGCTAAAAACAAAGAAACTTTTAGCTGCTCAGACAAAATGCAGAAGCTCCCCAAACAACGAAGCGGGGGGGTGGGGAAGCATTCAGAAAGTCTGACAGTCCATTCAATATAGGGATGATGGCCATAATGCATCCAGGGTCCCCTTGCTAATTAAATATGCATTGGCACAGTTTTGATCGATGCAAGCCATGGATCAGATGACACACCTGCAAAATCTTGAGCCCAGAGCTCCCAGGAAAAGGAAAATACAGGCTGTCTCCTTATCTTTGTTTTCAAAGGCTCTCAATTTCTGTGCTTAGATATCTAATTTAATTCTCTCACCCCTCAGCAAACTGGATTAGGAAAGTCAATACTGCCATTGTGCATCGACAGGAACACACAGCTTTCCTTTTATTCAATTTAGCCATGACCTTTAGACAAAGATAATGACAACTGTCTAAAAGTAAGGTAAGGCCTGAAGGAAGACCCTGCAGAGGGGCCCCCCTTGCTTTCCGACGCTCCTCCACCCGGGAAGAGCCCACCAGACATGGAGCAAATTCAGAAATAAATTTTCTCCCCAGACTGCAACGACTAGCTTGGCGGAGCGGCACCCTTGGCCACGAAGGGCTCTATCCCACCCCGAGGAGCTGGGACACCAGAGACGTCGCCGGCACGGGACGGCGGCCGGACCCTGACGAGCTGTTTGCCAAGAGATGGCAACGTCTCTGGAGGAAGCGCGCATGTCAACACCAAGAGCCGAGCATTTGCACGAAGAGGGACTGCGCTGTCCTATTTTTTCTGTGGCTGTTAGGGAAACAGTGAAATGGAAGGGTCAGGCAAGTGTTGGTTGTAGCACTAATTTCTAATTTCTGGCTCCGATACTTGGGAGGAATTGTAATCCTAGAGCTAAGTGCACGGTGCGGAGAGCCGCACACAACCGCGCTTCGCTGCGGCAGAAAGAGGAACCGGCACGCGGATTTTCCTGGAGCTGAGCTGAAGCCAATGGAAATGACATTACTTTCTGATAGGTCTCGCATCAATATTTTTACCAGCCTTCCTACATTAGATAGCATCTTTCTAATACATCTGTAAGGAAAGTACAGAGAACATGCTCTAAGCTAACGAACAGCTATCAGACAGTAATCCACTTTGGTACCTACAGATACAGGTTGTACCTGAATCAGTGATTTAGGCATATAAAAATTCATATTCATTGAGCAGCCTAGCTCCACAAAATGTTAGCTTCCATGCTGCACAATGTTTTAATTCTGCAGTATTTTTTTAGCTGCATTTAAAAATATACTTGGCATTTCTAGCTGTGGACCAATATTTTTCTCATGTCTTTTTATACAGATTTGGAGGGAAAGATATTTGTAATGGAAAAAAATATGTGCAAAGTTGGATTGCTAAGTTTCTGTAATCTTGGGAAATAAAAAAAAGCAGCCTATGTAAGAGCTACAAGAAACCATATGGATCAACAAGAGCTGCCCTCATATCCCTGGGAAATATAAATTAACCTACATTTCATCATCATAAACCCCAAAATAAAAAATCTAATTAGAGTCTCTACCCTCAGATTCACTTCTAGAAAATTTGCTTATCCCCCTCACAAAATGATTTACAGTACTTATATCCATTTCTTCAGAGTGATTTAAATTTATTGAATCATTTCAATTTTTAGAGAGCTTCCATTTGGATCTGTATGGGTTTCTAGACATATGCGGTGCTCAGTTATTTAAAATTAATTGCAGTACAATAATTTTAAATTGCTTCACACTATACGAATCTCAAGTGCTTTGAAATATTTGAACCATTCTATTTAGAAGCCATCAAACTTCTGAGCACATGCATCAAAGAGTTGTTTTAAAAGCCGAAGGGCCGTACTGATGATCCCAAAGTGCAGGTGAGCACGGCTTTGGGCATGCTCTGTGCACACGGATCTGAATTTATAGAACAATTCAACAAATTTTGCCCGAATGTCAATCTTTAATTAACAAAAACGGATTCTGTAATAATTTCAAACCACTAAAAAATTTCTAAAACTAGAAAAGCACTGTTATAAAATAATGGCATACATTAAAACCATTATTACTTCTAATGTATATTTATAGAACATCCTTTTATCCTGGAAATTAAAACATCTTATTAACATTAAACTAAGCTTTACAATACCTCTGTGGGAAAGGTGAGCATAACTATGCCCACTTTACGCAGGGATGAAGGAGGCACATAGAGGTTAAGTGATTTACCTTCAGAGGCACAGTTACTAAAAGGAGTAAAAAGCACGGGGCTGAGCTCTCAAGCCGCTGCTCTAGATAATAAAGTATCATTCCCACCAATACAGCCATTACAATGGCAACGGCAGTATCCGCTTAGGAAGACTTCAACTACATTATGTAGAAAATTACTTGGTAGAGTGGATCCAAAGTCACCTAGAAGGGATATGTCCAGTCCTCTCAGCTTCTGTTTTGCTTGCCTTTTTTTTTTCTTATTAGGTATTTTGAAAAACAAGAAATCATTTCTGCATTTCTCTCCAGAGGATTTTCTAACTCACTTTAACACTAACAACCACAGTATTTAGGGTGACTAAATAGCTGGTTTTGCAATGCTTGACTTCATGTATAAAGGCAAGTGAAGATGAAACTGTGTGATGAGCAGATCTGGAAGCTTCGGTCAAAGTCTCCAGGTCTGCTTCTGTGCAATTTTACACTGGTGAGTAAACCAACATCAGCAAAGCAGGATTATGTCCACCATATGGTGAGACTCCATTGGCGGTAGTACAGTCACCCAATTAATCTCTATCCCCCACCATCCCCTTGTTATTTATTTATTGTGACAAACTCATCCTTATGGGACCCAAGGCAGGGAGCTGCATATTCCCAGGCTATTCTCGTCAGTGCCCATCCTCATTCTTTATCCGTGCTGCCCAAGCAGTAGCTGGCGGTCTGGTACCTCTCCTCTGGCCAAGACGCACGGTGCTACAAGGTCACAACCAAGGAGGCTCTCTAGATTTTCCGTAGCAGACAGGAATAAAGAATCTTTTGAACCTGCCCTCCGTCAAAGAGCCAAATAAACCCTATTACCTGACAATGAGCACAGCCTTATTAAACTGCTTTCCAAAGCTTGCCTTTCTAACATCACACAAATAACCTAGCTGTTTCTGGAGACCATCAGAGAGTTCATATATATTTCAGTCTGTGCCTCTTGCTAAGGTCTCTCTGCAGCCGGAGCCATTCAGGACTTTGTCAGCCAGCAAAAACAAAGCAAAACCTTCACCAAATCAACAAACTGGGCAAAAGCCCTCACCTTCTCCTTTTCAACATCTCCTGCTTCTTTCTCCTAAAGGACAGGTGTAAAATTTTCCTATGATTAACCAAAAAGTCAGGTAGGAATCTATACATCAAACAGAATAAAGAATACTTACAAAGAATTACTATCTCAAAGAATGGGTCTAATTTCCCTATTAAGGATTATTCTATTTCACACAGGGAAAACCAATGTTGATAATAAAAATATGTGTGATTATTTAAGGAATAAACAAAAGGTGAACTAATATTCCATGGAGTTTTTGTCAGTAACAGATTAACATCAAGTCACAGATGGGGCAATCTGAACAAAGTTTAGGTACTATTTTTTTATTATGGATCTACACTAGCAGCCCCATTTTCACAACTCTCTTTCATTTTGATGTACCTGACACTTTTCCTCTTGGCTCCCATTTCAGCCCCTGTTAAGTACATACTTGGTTGTAGTGGCCAAATTTTTTTAATTTTTTTTTTTTTTTTTTCTGGCAGATGTCTTTTCCTTGTTCTGTGCACTCTGAGGAGTTCAACGTGGCATGTGAAAAATTTCCATTTCAGGTTTTCTTAAGCTTTATGTAAAATTAAACTGCTGGCAAAAATACATACATATATAAAATTCTAGAGCCAAAAAAGCTGCTTGATAGTTCCCTTTCCTCCCTCCCTACCTTCCTCTCTCTTGCCTTTTTTTCTGAAAATAATTACAGAAATATTGCCATCAGCCCAAAGCCCTTCCCGAACTGAAAAGTCAGAGGATTTTGCCCACAAAGAATTGCCACTGATTGCCGCTCCATGGATATGTTTCTACTCTCACAATATTGTAGACTGCAAAGAAGAACAGAGAATTACCATAAAAATCAGGACGTGTTTTGTTGCATCAGTATCATGTTGGCATCAACAACATAGACTCGAGCAGAAAAAAAAGCAGCCTTTTGGTAGGCAGCCTACTTGTTCTGTGTTTCTGCTGTGTTTGTAAGCCACGCAAGTGGAAGATAAAGTTAAAACTCGGAGAGAAGTAACGTCCTGCAGGGTCGGTACAGAGCCACCACACCGAGTTACAGCAAAATCTAAGGTACAATTGCCATAAATCATGGAGAAATGGAACTGTAGCTACATCTCAAAGGACAGTGGATCATTACAAGTATATGAAAGAGTTGGGCATATATATATATATATATGCCCACATATATATGATAGGATTCCCTTCCCCACACACACATTGAAAAAGATTAAGCTTAATATGTTGACTCTGAAAATACAACCAAAAATCCATTTTCACTTGGTCCAGTGCTGCAAAACTAAATTTTGAGATAAAAATTAAAAATAGAAAAGTCCAGAGCTCTCAAAACCCATAACTACACCGTGTAGACAAAATTTTAATCAAACTTTTAAAGCCATGGTTATGATCTGATGAACAGACAGCTTGACTTGATTACATTTTTAAGTTTCAGTTTCTATTTCTGTTTTAAGATGAAAAAGATCATAGAGTGTCAGAAATTTGAATACTGAATAGCAAAAGCTCTTGCAGGTTTAGAAAGCATATAGAAAAGCTGGCAAAAGAAAACGCTATTCCATCGCCACCATCTGCTTTCTGGCATATTGAAGAAACTTTACTAACAGCAACATTTTCTTGCATTAGAATATCTGCTAATTAGTTTTGTTGTATTTTTTTTTTTTAAAATTACCTTTTACACAGAAGGCAAATAGCCAGTTTTTTTGGCTGGCTACACCTTACACCATGTCTGATAACATTTCACATTAAGTTCAGTTTACCTCACATTTTTCTACCAAAATCCTATCTTTAGCATAGTCAAAGCCTGCAAAAACTTTGCCTTGCTGAGACTAAAGAAAAAAACATCAAACATACGAAGTGTTAAAAATCGCTGAATAACTCAAAGGAAAAAAGATAATTTTGAAGGCGTTTTGGCTGAAATCTATTTTCCTTTGAATTGCATGAGTGTTTTAAAATGTTAAAAACACTACAGAGTGACTAATGAATGTAAAAGAATGATAAAGAGTATGGGTCCAGTTATCAGTGATGTGCCTAAAACAAAATAATTTTGGACAGTCTGCCATGCAAATATTGACTAAAATGTCATAAATAATGTCTGCAACAAAGGGAATCCTGCAAAGGAATATTCTGTTGTACTTAATGCATTGTAGAGTGTGCCTTTTAGCAAGCAGTACGTTACAGAGCCTGAAAACTTCAGTTGGACAAAAAACCCTAAAATTTCCCAGATAAAAATACAACTAATGTTTTTTTCCAGAAACAGACCTCCAAAAAGTTAGGGGTACAGCATTACATTTGGCAAATGGTTCACTTAGAATCTGACTTTTCAAAAGAAACGAGTTGTCCAAAAATTAAAAATAGACCAAATGTATCCACCTCATTGACTGCTGACTATTTCCTCTGCCATTTTTAACAGTATTTTCACCCATTTATTTGCTGGCAGGGCAGAGGCTGTTTGCAGGTCTTTATCACACTGTACTGAAATACAATGCAAAGACTTTAAGTCTACCACTGCCCTGGGCCAGAACTGAGACATGGCAGAGATTCTGTTCAAGAACTTCTTAGGACCTAATTGTGTCTCAGTTGCAGAGTCCGACAGCACTCTGCATGTAGGGTTAGAAATAAAAATGCAATCCTGCCAGAATGATTGCAACACACAATTTTGCATCAGGCAAAGTATGCAGGAAGGGCTCAGAAACTACTTTCAAAATGTCAGCATTGTAGTAATTTTATTACTTTTTTAATAGCATTAAAATATGAAGTAAAAATGAGGAATGACATAGGAAGTTGCATTACCAACTCCAGATTACTTGCACCTACACTGACATATTGTGCTATGTGTAATCACAAACAACCCAGTCACTTTTTCTGAAAGTCTACTAAAAAAATTAAACAATCAGGGCCACACTGAAACATTCTGCATGTGTTTTCAAAAATTTAATTTCTGAGAAAAATTTCACAGCCACAGAGATGACAAATAACAAAGATATTTTACATTTCTAAAGCATCTTTCATCCAAGATCAAAGAACTTCATCAACATTAATTCTCCAAATACTCCTTTGAAATAGGAGTACTATTAAACCTATTTTATCTTTGTCTAACTTGATCTATTTTCTTTATAAAATGCTAGTTACTGTAGTATCTCTCTAGGCGGAGCACGACTCTATAGGTTAAGTAACTTGACTAGAAATACTTATTACATCAGTCACAGAACTGACAACGATCTTTTTCAGAAGTCAAGAATCTTAAACCCCTCCTCCTTCCTAGGCTGATTCAAAACATATATACACAAACTGAGTCAAGGAGGACAAAACCCCCCCCTCTATCGTCATGGGATTGAGATGCCACCAAAATAAGTGAAGTATCTGGAAACAGCAGGCACATAAAACAGCTGGTAGGAAATGGTGTTGTAGTGTAGGGTAGATGGACAGATTGATAGGTACGTGAGGGTAACAAATTATGTATGAAGAGAACGAGCATGCATTTGCTATTTTCAAAACCTTTTGGAAAAAAATGAAGTCAAACTTTCCTAACAAATACGAAAAGTCTCCTCGCTGAAACATGCACAGCCCAGTGAGAAAGGGAAACGCCGGCAGACAGAAGTGCTGCCTGCTCTCCCCTGGAGGCTGTCACTGCGGAGGGCTGACGCCCCGAGCTTGGAAAGAGCAAGGGTTTATCAGCTGCAGCATGGGTCACCCACAAAAAGACTGGTGGGGTATGGGGCAGGGCCTGAGGCTGAAGAATTTTTTTTAACACTAAACTTACGATTATTTAAAAATAAATTACAGGCTGTGTTACAAACAATATAATTCAGTCTTTGGGCCAAGCTTATTCTTGACATAACCCAACTGGAATTACACTGGGGATAAATTTAGCACAGTATTTTCATAAGTCTCCTTTTCTTATCGTTCCTGCAATCAGGTTGTATGTGTCTAGAAATGATATTCTCATGTCTGCTTTGTAACATGGATGAAATGTTATCGACTATGTTCTGCCGCATCAGAAAACAACGTATGCTCTGTGAATGTGCGCAGTACCTACTTCTGATAAAAGCAGCCCCCGTTTTGAGAGGTGTGTTTTATAATCCTTTGTGGTTTTGCAGCAGAGGAACTGTTGGACAATGAAGAAAAACATTTCAGCTCCCCTGAAAGTTTGACTGTTCCTTTTCAAACAATACAACACAAGATTTGGGACATACTGCTGACACAGCAACATCAGTGCCTCAAAGAAACTGTGGGAAATGTCAAATTTATGGTCCTATGGGTGATTGGTGGAAGGATTTTTCCCCCCCTTCAGCAAGCCTCTGTCAAAAACAGAGCCTCTAGAAAGTTTTTGGCTACGTCCCAGCAAAGCAGAAGGAAGCTGTATCCCACACTTCCCTTGGGACTTAATGAAATATACAGCCTCTGGGCTTCTTTCAATTTGGTCTTTCAGATTGCTAAACCAGTGAAAGAAGGATCCTAGCTGTCACAAACGTCACATGTTTGGGGTCACCTGCTGCTCGGGGGTTCTCATGCCAGTTGTTGACATAATAAGCACCCCTTACACTTTAATTACAATTCACAGTGTGCAAACTCTGCAATCTGCTTTAAGGCAGACAGTCTTTTAAATCAACACTAAATTCTACTACTGTTCGAGCCGAAATGGGAGGAAAAAGATGTCCAGCTGACTGAATAATTGTATTCAAATATTTGTGATCCCAAAGAAAAGTAAGCACTATCCAGTGAAAAGAGCAACTGTATTGCCTGTAACACTTCAGAAAGTGTAGTTAAAACTAGACTTGCTTCTCACAGTCACGCAGACGACGCACGTGAGACGTTTTCATTTGATGAGCTCCTACCATCGGCAGCTCTTTCCGAAGCTCCTGCGACTGCAGACCTGAGCAACCAGCTGTGTTTGTCCCCGAGTGTGAAGTGGGCTGGACACAATGCCGGACACTGGGATCGTCTATGGGAGGGAAATTCTCAAGCCCTCTCAGTATGAATTTCAACAGGACTTGGGCAATGAAAGCCTAAACTGGAAGATGTGTTTGTTTTATTCAGGAATGCTTTATTTAGTCCGGTACAAGAAACATTGGGTCTACTTAAAAATACTTATTATTTTGAGAAAGAGATGAGAGTCCTTCAGTTTCCTTGACTGCTACCTCTTTTTTAACTGTTACTCTTACTCCTAATAAAGCTATATCAAGACCACCAAACTTAAATAAATTATACCATCCGGAGAGGAATAAAGCTCCTCTCCTTATATGTTAGAGAAAACCCATTTCAGCATTCATGCATCTAAAAATGCCTCCAGTCAATTATATTATTTACAATGCCTTGGTTGAATCCATCTTTTCCCATGGAAAGAAAAAGAGCATGAGAGTGGACGCGCGCTCTGGGAGTACTTCTAGAAAATTTTCTATGTCCTCTCTGTTAGAAACGCTGTTAACTTGTGGGCCGGCGGTTATGGATCACACTGTCCACACAGGAAAGTATTCCAGCTTCCCAGTGGCAGCACAACCTCCAGCAGCTGCGCTCCACACGCATTCACCCTACACGCTCTCAGAGAAACAAAGGAGAAGTCAATAGCGCGATACGAGGGCCTATTCCTATTTAAATCAACAGGAGCGACTTTGGCCATAGGAGAAGGCTGCTGTTGTCCAACTGACTTCTTAGAGAAAAAACCCGATGGGTTTTCACCATATTCAATAGGCAAATGCTGGCAAGCCGCTCTTTTCCCCTCAGCCAAAAGGGACACAACCTCCTCCTGCCGCCTTCCCTGTCGCCTCTCTCCCTCCTTGCTCACTGGATCAGTGACCTCAGATAAACTCAAAACGTTTTGAAATTATCATCAGACTGTGAAGCACTTCAATGAAAATCTATAAAACAAATTTATAGTGTGCATTCGTATGTATTATATATACACTTAGAACAGGATTTATCATTTAGCTGACCTTTGAAGCACTGATATTTTTAGATCCAAAAAATGTGTGTTGATTGTACTTCAACCCAGTCCCCTTACAATGTACCAACTCCTTGATATCTTACTACAGGAAAGATAATTGCAATGAATTTTTATATTTCAGCACATGGGAAGATAAGATTAGACAGTAGGGACATAAAAGCAAACTGCACCACATAAAAGATAAGTTTCTGAAAGTTACAATTTACACCAAATGTTACAGATGAAAATGTTCAAAGCTATTTATAGGGCCTTGCGCTGGTCCCATTATAGACCATGGGAAGACTGCAGAGAACCAGCACTACCTTTTACTTAAACACTTCTTCCCATACCTATAACCCTTTGGAACACAGAAATTATTAATGATATTAAGACTACTACTAATTGCCATTACCACCCAGATACCTCAGTAACCTGGTTGCAAGGCAGTATGTGTTGCACAGACCTTACCATCCAAGAGGATTTCTCCTACTTAATGGGATTATCTACAATCTGAGCAACTCATCCCAAAAGGTAAATAAGCATTTGATTTCCCCCTGCCTCCTCTTTATGGCCCTATTTGCCTCTGTCCACTGAGCGCCTTATCATATTTTTTTAATGGGATATTTTTCTTCTTCATTCCCTACCATGAAGTCGCCACTAACGGTAGTTTGTCCAGTGCAAGAAATGAGGAATAACAGCAAGATAGATACGTTTACTTGCATACAAGGTATAAAAACTTAAAGCTAAAGAGCAAATTAAAAGTAAGGAAATATACTTAGAGAGCCACACAAAGTGCCATATGATTCATCTACATGCAGCAGACAACAGACACAGCCATTGCCCACTGAAGGGCACAGGTGCAACAGCAGAAAAATAGCCCAGTGCAAAGCAAACTTTCTACCACTGTGGCCAATAAACGACACCCTTTGGAAAGCTGTCCTGACAGCAGCCAGCACACAGCATCCACCCCGTCCGGGTGAGCCCTCGGACTGGTTCTCAGTGCTCCAAAACCAAAGAATGCTATCAGTATAAGGCAAGGCTCCTACAAACATGCTCAGAAGTGATTTTTCAATCACAGCTTAACCGTATTTTCTATTTTCTTTCTCAAACTTAACCTTCTCTGAGGACTATTTCTATGAATAGTCTCAAATTTCAGCCACTTCTGACGAAGCCCTTTACAAAAAAAGTGTTGCTAGAAATGTCTGACAAGGGAAAAGTGATTTTTTCCCTACTATACAATTACTAAAAACATATGGTGGAAGAGATTCTGTGCAAACCTGGAGTGTGGTCTGTTTTCCACAAAGACGAGGGAGGGAAAGTTGCAGCCCCAACCATGGGATTGGTAAAAGAAGGAGCTACGATGGAAACTATTTTGAAAACTTAACTCTGTCAGCCAATGCAATAAAGAGTAAGCTCCATACACAAAATTACACGTAGACTGAATAAACTCCGCTCTCAGTATTTCTGGGTGTGAGCTGTATACACAGTGTTTGGTGAAGCCCAATTCATGTTCAAAAGAAAATTAAACCAAAGAATAAGTTATTAAAAGGACCCTTTGAAGCAAAAAGCAATGATGTGTGAAAGACAGAACCAGAAGAGTTTATTTAAACACACAGCACAGAAAACAGGGAAAACAGAAATTAGGAAATTAGAAGAACAGTCATGAAGGCACCCAGCAGCCTTTTCCTGGTACCAGAAGTTCTTATATCTATGAATATTTTATCCAGATTCAACTATCTTTTTCAAGTCCTTCCTATCAAAATTCCAGACATTTTCTTCAATAAAATCAGAAAAGTGATTCAAAATGTATTGGTAGAAGATATAAAATGAGCTGCGTGTGGATATTACAAAGGATCTGGGAACCTTACACCCTTTAGATCTGCTTATTTAACTATTTAGCAGCACAATTTAAAATTTGCATATGACTGGTTTGATGCCAAACCATAAGAATAAAGCAGGAATGTCTCTCTCCTATGAATTTCAAACTCAGGTTTTTTTCAACTTACTCCTCAAATGTGAACTGCGTTCCCTTCCTAAAATTACTATGTAGCCCATGATCTAGTTAGAAAAGTATACATAAGACTTTAAAATAATCTGCTTTTTTGTTCCCTTAAACTTCCTATCTTTTGTGAACATGCTCAGAAATCAGATATTTCATGCTGGTTCCAAAAGAGGAATTTCTCCATTTAGCAAACCCGAAGTCTAAAAATAAGTGTCTAAAACTGAAAAAAGTTAGTTATAAAACGCAGTTCCTCATTGCACTGCAGTGCCCGACAACGCTCAATGACTAGAAGAATCTGGCCCATCCTCTTACAACAGTTTTCTCATCCTGAAGAAGCTGCGAAAGTAATCACTGTGATAAAATCAATCCATGCAAGTACAGATCCTTCCTCCAAATGTCTCCTAACTTCTCCCTGTGTCACTTCATTTTGGTATCGCTAAGGCATTATGGATGTGCCATGCCCATCCCAGTGAGTAAGGTGGGAGTGCTTATCCTATTGACTAACCAAGGTACCTGCAGTCCTAAATCAGCACACGACTGCAGAGCTCTTGTTTGCCTAGTCTCTGCTAGTTACTGATTTTATTATGGCAGGCTAAATAAAACAGGAATAGCGGGGGAGAGTGGGGAAGGGTGGCAGAGGGAAGGCAGCCAGAGATATTACAGAAGTTTACACAGTCGTGTTTTTATATACATGCCCTGAAACTTCTGGGCAGAAGTGATGGTGCCATGTAACCCCAACTTCAGCATACGCATGTGGCGCTGGACTTTGTCCCTGAAGTCCCCCTTCATTCCACACACCAGAAATCTATCCTGGAGAAAAGAAGAATGTCTTTCTTACTAGGTATGTGGTTTCGTCCAAATTGAAGGAAGAAGCTGAAGAAAAAGAGTCAGTTTAAGTGTCACAGCTCAGTTAACAGGGGCTGAATCCATTAGTCACGACAGGCAAGCCTGCAATAAATTATGACTGTCTTATGCTCCCCCACTAGGCAAAATCCTTTTCTGATTTTTCTCCACTCCTTATTCAAAAGCAATACCCAGTATGTATTCCAGGACAATTTGCTGTGTGCTGTTGAGATCAAGAAGCAAGGCCACTGGAGGGGTGAGTACACCAAATAATCTGACTTTGCAGGTTTATCAACCTTACACAGGTACCATAATCCAAGCAGAAACTCTTCCCGTATCTGAGGCTGTCGAAACACCTACGGACTGCCCCTGCTTCACATGATCTAGGAAAGGGCTCTTATCCTTTCACCCTGTACAGAGACCTCACTGCCAAGTCCAAATACCACTAATTATCAGGACTGCACCTAGGACTGCCACCCTGCAGATGCCCATTTTGCTAAGCGCTGTATAAGCAAAGAACAAAGAGAGAGCCCTTGCCTCAAAGAGCTTACGATTTACTAGGCCTACCAGGAGAGCAGGACAAGCACAGCATCTTACTCGGCTGCCAAGTGTAAATCTTGAGAGCGCTGGCTCCAACTGGCCATAAATAAAAATGGGAAAATGTATAAAGTAATTCCATTCACTTTGTTTCATTTCAAACCCAAGAAGGAAAGAATATATTATATGCATCTAAGTCCTTTAATAAATATGATTTATTTATTATCATATTATCAGAAAGATATGATTTAGACTTAAAATACCACCTCAGCTCTAACTACAGTGTCATTAATGCAGTATGGTAAGAAATGTAGTGTATTGGCCCCCTGTTTTAGGCATAGATAATGGAGCACATCTAAGAAGTGCCTAAAACTAACGCTGAGTGTGAAGAATGGCAAAAAGAATAATTGCTGGCTGAGCATTTATGTACTTAGGACCGACCGGGTCGAAACGCACAGCTTGGTTAAGCTTTTCTTTTTTTACAGAGTTCCCCTAACTGATGCTCACACACTTTGGATCACAAGCTGTGGCAACCTCAGACGGAGATCTCATTTTTATGCTCCTGGTCAAAGCTGCCCTCCCTGACTGGCCACGTGCGTGTATCCCGCTGGGTCAAAGAGCTTCAGGCATGAAGAGGAAGGACAACCTCAGAGCCGTGATGGGCCACGCGGACTGGAGGGTGCGCCAGTCCTTGGGGCTCAGCTTCTCTGAAGAGTTACAGAAAACAGTCTGTCCTGTGAGCATCAGCAGGCTTTGGTGCACACACAGACTTGCAGACAAAGGATCAGCCTTTACAAATATTTTCTAACTGATCCAACCATGATGTTGAAGATGGAATTTTATTTCCCTTTTTTTGTGGTTAATTTCTTTATCTATTATGCACTTGAGGAGACTTCATTGTCCAACTATTTTATTATTTGCTACACAAAAAAATATATTTGTGAATGGCTCCATTATTTCAGCAGTTAGCCTTCTGGTGCACAGAAAGTTTCCCTTCTGAACAGGCACTCATTCATTCTGCTGCACCATTGTACATTTTATGGCTTGCTATACCAAAAAAAAATATCTTTTATTTCTTTCAGTGCTCCTATTATTATAATAGTTTAAAAAGTGGCTTCCACTTTATTTATACCACATCACTTGGGTAAAGGATAGCTACCCACAGTAAATCTAGTTATTTTCTGAAGTAGATTGCTCATTAAATATTGTATATAAAAGAGCCCTCTGAGATTCAGAATAATCCACAAAGTGTTTTTTAGATATCTCTTTCTACTTAAATAAATAATTGTAATCATGAATGTGAACCAAGTACTGTGCTTATAAGGTTGAATTAATAAAAACTGAACTTTATATAAGCCTTGGCTACAGAACATTATGCTGGTGAAGAATTTCAGGTGCAAATAATCAGAGATTACTACACACAAGGGAATTCACCAGTGGTCATGAATACCCTCAATCTACTTCTGTGAGGTAAGCAATATATTCTCTAATATGATATAGTGCAGGCTCTGTTATTGTGTTTTGGAAGTTTTTACTGAACTGTAAGTTTTCTTCCTGTTCTACTTATAATGCTACTTATCTACAGGTAAAGCAATAATTTCTTTAACTAGTGCATTTACAGGATGGACAATATACCACATGCTCTTAAAATTTTTCTGTTTCTTAGCTTCTATACATTTGAATTAGACCTCCAGTATTCAGCAAACGCTTTAAAGACAGTAGGAGGGGAAAAGGGAATAAATATATATGGTGTCTCTGCATCCTCCACGGTCTGGCTGACTCACTCAGTCTAGCTGCTGCTAACAAATACAGATCAGCGAGTGAAAAATCCTAATTTAACTCTATGGCATAGTGGGGTTTTGCCTCTTAATTATAATAGGTTCTCCCAGTGATAACTATGCACTAGGTCCCAGAATTTACTTAAACTCCCCTAAACTGTAGTGGTAATTTAAAATGTGGAGTGCTGTGTTACAGATCAGATCCGCAGCTAGATCTGGAATAATTCCATTAAAACCAGTGGAACTACAGAGATTTCTATCAGTTGTGGTATCACTATAAACCTCTTGTAAATAAAGCCTGCATTGTTAATGCTGTCACTGGTGAAGCAAATTCCATAGCCCATGGCACACAGATAGCCTAGGCAAGCTGCTGCTGAACTATACAAATAATCTCTTAACTTTTACTTAAAATTGAATTCAGTCACAATCACCCAGACTCCATACAAAGTTGAATCGTTACCTGAATAAAGAACATCACATATTCTCTGAAGAAAAAAGGACACTACTCTCAAAAGAAAATTAAGATTACTAGATTCATTAAAAGCAAGAAGGTGTCTGATACAGGGAATGGCATAAAACTTGTTCCTGATACTGTGCCCAAGGACAGGGATACAATCTGTCCCTGGAAATCTCCTTAAGTCACAGACCTTTTCTTTTTTTCCCTTTCCTTTTCCCTTCCCTTTTCCTTTTCTCCCCTTGCCCTTTCCCTATCATTCCCTTCTGAAGAACATCTAGTCCAACTAGATTACTCAGGACACAAGACCTGTAGCTATCTTCCGATGTTGAGTAACACGGAAAAGTGATCGGCCTAATCCATTTACCGTTAGTTTAATTTGGATTGTAAAACAGAGAGCGGTCTCTTCTCTCCAATTGCAACTTCAATTTGAAATCTGCAAACCCAAACCCAATCCTAAGAAACTCTGGTCAGGTGTAGCCAGGTTATCCCAGGAGGGACCTGGGCTCACAGTCTCCAAAGGATGTACAATCTTAACACTTGCGCTCTAACTGCAGATTGCAAGTGACCCAAGCCGAACATTCACTACTAACTGGGAATGACAAATGGCTTGGGTTAATAAAGTGCTTCCAGGCAGAGGAATTTTATCTGCGCAGACTCCCGCTAAGTGAACTTCACCAGGACTCATCATTTTTGCCAGTTTCACTCTTTTGAAGACACTTCAGGTAGAGCAAGACACAATGATTTGCTGTCCTGTGCCTGGAGAACAAGCTATCAAAAATAAAAGGGGAGAAAGAAGGCTTTGAAATGTACAGCGCACATACAGACAGTCACAACAAATAAAAACAGGCAGTTGGCACGTGGATATATGAAGCAAATCGAGGAGCAATGCAGAAGGAGACAAGAAGAGAGGGGAAGAAACAGTAAGAAAGAAAAAACCCAAGCAAGTTGGAGAGGTGTGAGGATGAAGGCTAAAATGTTTCCTTGTATGGAGGGGGTATGAGATCTATGCATTGTTAAGGACACAGAAAATTCCTGGGATTAAATTGTTTTCTGGCTAAAGTTCACCCCAAACCAGACTGCCAGGCAAAGACTCACATCATTTACAGGCTTCAACAGGAGTGAGGGCTGCGCAGCCTTTGTGCTGATCTCCAAAGACATGGAAAAGGCAATCAAGAAAGAGTGAAACAGATAGCAAAAGACACTGAAAAGGACGGATGAAAACATTTCTCCTGATTTGGCTCTGTTCCATAACTATACAAAGGACTACGCTGTCTGGTAACATTCGTATGTTTTTAATGTTAAAAAATACGCACTTAGAATAATTTTGCTTGATAGCAAAAAATGAGGAGCAACTCTAAGCTCCCACATAGATCTCTACTGGACAAACAGGTGTGACACTCAAAATGCTGCAGGATCACCTCTATATGCACCTCTGTGTACATATAGTCACTTAAGGGCATGATTTGGGGGAACACAGTGACTAATTCTTTAGGCCCTTTAAAACTGAGGTTCATATGTCGGTACTGAACTATCCAGCTGCCTACCTTGTAGCATAGCACTTTATTGATGAGGAACAGAAAATCTATTTGAAAAGCTAATACTGCTGTTACTCTTTAGAGTACCATGTGTTTTTTCCACTCTAATTTTGCTTAACAGTTAACTGAAATCCCCATATTGCTTTCCTCATTCATACCAAAACCTCACAGCACTAAGAAAACCGCAGATACTGTAATAAGTCATGACTCATATCATCCAACATCACCCGAGTAGGAATTACACATTTTACTGTAAGGATATCTAGGCCATCTCTACATCTAACATTTTATCTAGAATAAGGCCAAAACATATCACTTTCAGTACAGCGGGAAAAAGGAAGTTTTTGTGGTTAAAGCAAAGGCCAATGAGTCAGATGATGTGGGTTCTGTTTCCAGGCCTCACACAGACTTCCTATGTGACTTTGACTGAATCACTTCACTTCTCTGTGCCTCAGTTTTCACATCTGTATGAAGGATGTCAGAATGTCAGATCCATTCATCTTGGTTTCTCAAATTTTTTGAGACATCTGGGTGGGACATGCAAAGTGTTATGATAACTACCATGCATCTGTTATTCTGCTGTGAACAGAACAATTATCTGCTTCCGGATGGAGAAGAAAGTTAGTAGAAAGGCCAGCCTCAGACAAAAAAAAAAAAAAGAAGAAAAAAAAAGATTTATTCTAGAGGAGCAACTCATCTCTGATTTGACCAGCCCAATTACAAGTAAAATAATTCAAAGGATGCAGTAGTACAGAGCCTTGGAGAAGTAAACACTGACAGACCTCTGAAATCCCTTGACCTTACTCTAGGTTATTGCACTGTGCTGTATCAGATGCAGCAGACTTTTTTTTTATTTATAATTCATAGGCATATAATTAAATCTTGCACATTCATTTTGAGAAAGCACAATAGCTAAACCACTAACCCTTAAGCATAGTCTAGCAGTGGCATTTGTAGAGTCAGCCACACTCTCTCACCTATGCTGGCAAACACATTACTCTGGCTGTGAAGGAAACCACAATGTGGGAAGGAAAGCCTACAAAAGAATGAAAACAGAAAGTGTCTAAGGCCTTGGCAGAAGGACACTAAATAAAATAGAGAGTGGTGACTCATTTTGGCAGTGAATCCACCTCAACCCCTTCAAAGGCTTTGGCAAGAGTCCTCGGAGGAGACCCCAGGCTTTTGCCAAGCCACAAAACACCACAATTATTATCGCAGCAGTCATCAACAAAACAGATTTTGTAAACTGACTTGTTGGCACATAGATTAAAGAAGCTATAAAAAGGAATAACAGCTGTTTGGGTTGCCCTATGCAGAAAGTTACTATATAAAAAGTACTTTTACACATATCATATATACGTACACACAGACACACACAGATGCACATGATGTGTACATGAAGAATACACAAACAAGCAAAAGTGCCAAAAGCTTCTGAAGGATTTCATTTCTGTTCATGGGAGATAAATTTGCAGGTCTGAAAAGTTGTAAACTAAAGATCTGGTCCTCTTCTCGGTCCTACCCATTTCACAATACACTCCACATTTTCATTAGTTTCAATAGAGTTGTTTCCATTATGCAAGAGTATAACGACACCAGAATCTAGAACTAATAATGGCTACTTAAAGCAAAGTACCATAGACCAAATTCTCATCCTGCTTACTGGTGCATAAATCAAAATAAAATTTTTACATGCAGGAGTTGCACTAATATGATGGGATAAAATGGCCCAGAGATAATTTAGTACAAGCTACAAGACAGAAGTGTCCTAATGGCTCCCAAATTTTTCACATTCAAAGGTTATGTTCAGTTTTCATAAACTAGGCATGTTTGAATATTTATGTAAATAAACAGTCAACTTCAGTAATTTAAAATTAGCTTTGCAGCAGATGATGAGGGTTTGTCTACCTAGACCTCAAACACAAAGGCAAGAACTATACAGCAGAATAAACTCCCAGATTCAATCAAAAAAGCGGTGATGCACAATTTTTATGCTGGTGTGTACACTGTAGCTAGGTTTGGAATATCCTAAATGCTGCGCTTTTTTTTATTTAAAGCAGGTGAAATATTGTCCTTTAACTTCATATTTTTTGATTGAAGTGGCAGAAAGAAAGAAAGAGAGATGAAGTTGAGAATATGACACCAGTACCCTACTCTAATCTTTCTTTAAAAGTCTTCACTAAGGACAGCACTGTTCACTTCTAGTTTCCACAACGATTTTTTTTTATGACGTTGATAAGCAAGACTTTTCTTGATTTTTTTTCTTGAATTTGAAGTGCTCTAAATTTTGGTAATGCATAATATTAAAATATCTTGAAAACAAGTTTCAGAGAATCTGGTATATAACTCAATAACTGCATCTGTCTCAATTAAACTCCATGTCCCCTGACTGGTATCCAATACTTTTTCTAGAGGCTGTGTGTCTTAATCTCATCTTTTTACCACTGAATCAAGAGTTCAAACTACATCATTAAAAATAATACCCTGTTCTACGGAAGTACTATGGATACATAGGTTGCCAGTGAAGGAGGGTGAATCTGAACTAAAGGGATGTTTATAACCTCTACAAAGACATAAAGGCATAGGTTATGGGAGAAATGTGGATATAAACAGCAAATATCGCTGCAAAAGACATGGGCATCCTTGTGAATTTCCTCAAGCAAATGGATAAGGGCAAAGTACATTTCAGGGTCCTTGCCATTCCTGCAGAAGAAATGATGTGGCCTATTGACCCAGCACTAGCAGAGGATACGCAATAGCAGAGATGAAGCATTTGGACTTAGGTGTCGATCATGTTGCTGGTTTAATACCTTCCAAATGACTGACTGAGAGAAACTGTCGCATCACCCCTGGTTGATAATGCTTGCTTTTCCGTTGTTTCCTTAAACAGTGAAAATATACACAGGTAATTTGACACACTGAAAAATCCTAAGAGATGAAAATTGACAAGTTGTGGGATGAGAGTGAAACTTTTGAGAAATTGAGTTTTTACCAATATAATCCACCTGAATATAGGTAGAAAGACTCTACCATTCTGTTACTTTAACTACAAATATCTTCCAGCTGCATAAAGAACCATTTAATATTTTCAAAATTACTTGTCCTTAGGCAATCTGTTTATTTTCAAGTGCAATCCAAAAATTAGCTAGGACTATATTTACCACTTGTATGCACAGGCAAGCATTTAGCACGGGATGGTCAGAATATAAATAGAAATCCATACATTTAATGTTCTTAGATGGAACTATTTGCCTTTTATTCTTATCCTTTGCTTTTTTCCCTTTTTTTTTTTTTTTATGGCCACCTTGGACTACATAATGCATTATACAGACACCAAATTAGCTAGCACGCCAGCAGAAGCAGTAAGTTTCACCTATCCAAGTATTTAAAAAGCTTGCAAGCACACACTGTCTCCTGTGCAGCCCGGAGATCCCTGTTGAGTCTATGCCAAGTCCCTGAAAAGTTGGACACTGCATCCGGTATTTACACTAAGCTAAAATTCTAATCAGCACTAACAGCAGTGTGTTTTAATTCACCCTTATGATTTTATTTCAATCTGCTAAGTAGCACAACTGCCAGAAAGAAACTGCTATAAACTCCAGTAAACAAATGCAGGGGGAAAAAAAAAAAAAAAAATTCTTAAACCTGTTGGAGATAAAGTTTGCACCACTTTAGACACGCAGCCCAAAAGGAAAGTCTGAAGCTTTGGTCAAAGCTGCTCTCTTCTGATTTGTTTTCAAATATCCTACCTTCCACTTTTTTTTTTTTTTTAACTTTTTTTTTTCCCCCCAACGTGTTTGGTACTTTTTAGCCAAGGAAGGAAAACGCTAATGTTATTTTACACCGGCTATTTCACCTCACGTCCTCCCCTATACAGCTTTCTGCCAAGTGCTGTGAAACAAGAACACAGTAACTACTTGAATCTCTGGATGACACTATAAATCGTAGTGCCAAGAGGCTGGTGCCAAGTCCGGCATCTTCCTTATTTTGGGAAGGAAAAAAAAAAAGAAAAAAATCGGCAGGAAAATTCTGAGAAGTTGGTCACCATTTTGGACCTGTTCAGTGCAGTCAGACCTTGGCAGCCATCTTACAGCTTGGCAACCATTTTGAGAATGTGCCTGGCAAGCTCTCAGAGCTCGCCGACACTGTTTCAACACAGCGCTGGTTAAATATAGTCCAAATTAAACAATACCGTGTAATATCAGGTAAACTCACCCTTCATAAATCCACCCAGCACGACGGTTTACATGTACATCTTTAAAGAGCGAGGGACATTGTGCTTTCCGTGGAGGCCGCACGGGTGCCTTAACCCTTTCCCGGGCAAAGTGCTGGCAAAGCCCTGCCAGTGCCCCCCAGCACCAAGGCCCCCATGAAGCCCTGATGGAGGGAACGCTCCCCTCAGGGCCGGCAGCGAAACAGGGAGACTGTGGACGGCAGGACGCTGAAGACATGTTGCCTTTCATCGCTGTTTAACGAGGCCCCGGAAACCCCACCGGGCAGCGAAGGCCCCTCCGGAGAAGGAAATGCTGCGTCCGGGGATGACAGGGAGACTGTACACAACAACACGTAAACCCGCAGCTGTCGTGTATGAAAAACTACTTTCGCAGCTTTAATTTCCTGATGAACTTTTCCGTGTGCTCCTCTCCCAGAGACAAAGAGAAAAGTTTGAGGACAGAAAGTCACCCCAGCAGCCAGACATCTTAACGAAGCCTGGTTTATTAAGAGAGCCCAATGCCGGTGCGAGTTGTAAACAAACACTTCCCTTCTTCTCCCCACCCCACAAGATCAGCGTGTTTTTGGACCAAGCGCTTTTCACTCCGACAGTGCCAAAATCCCAAGGAGGACTTTGTGCCAGTTGAAGAAAGGCACGGTTGTTAGAAACCGTTTTGGCCCAGGAGTAGGAAAAGCGTTTGCAGATAGACGCTCGGGTCGCGAGGAGGACGGAGGAGCTGGGGGAAGCGCCTCGGTACCGCTCCTCAGGGCCAGGGGGTACAGCAAGGTATTCCGGCCATATTTCTTCCAGTATTTTAAACAATCCCCGCGCTGAAGAAGTTCATTTTTCATATTTAATGTAGTGTAAACACATTTAATAACTTCAGGAGGAATGCGGGGTGAGTGTTTTTGCAGAACAAACACTGCTATCTCCAGGACTGCTCCACTAAAGTTTAGTCTACACGAGCTCTAACTCTGTCAGCCTATTTGAATAAAACTTAAAACGATAATATATGGGTAAAATTCAACACTTAGAAAACAGAGTGTGTAAAAAGGCAAATATTGAAGGTACTAAACAGTATCCGAGTATTAAAATGACATTTGGGGAAGTATTTAATATCTGAAGACAAATGTCTATTGGAAATGCTTACTACACACGTTATATTCTGCTTCTTATCTTGAAATAATTTAGAGTGGAACAGAAAAGATCAAGTTTATGCTCTATTAGCATAAAGTTTAAACTATAAGGGGTTTTTGACCTTGAAGTCTGAATTAAATAATGTCTAGGATTTTTATTCTCCCTCTTTTTTTTTTCCCTTTTGAAATTTTAATTTGGGGGGGAAAAAAATTAAAAGCCAACTAATTAAGTGTAATTTCATAGTGAATGAAATAAATTAATTAAACCATAATTGAAATGACAATATTAAATATGAAAATATTATGCTGGAGTAGATCAGAATAAAGTCTTGACACTGCTGGATATCTTTTATATTGAAGGACAGTATCTGCAGCCGCATGACGTCAGCCGTGCTGGAATAGTTGGGAATGCATTGATAAATTGCTCCATCGATTCTGTTCTGCTTCACTTACCATAATTATAGCACAGTAATGGATGACATGAGTGATATATTTTTACTTTAGAGAAAAGCCAAGAGTTTGCCTGTTTCTTTATGAGATTAGACCAAATCCTTTCAATTAATACAGCATGATTGATATCTAAAAGTGTACTGGGGTAAGATACTTGCTTCATGTGCACATCTTTAAATGTTATTGGTTAAATATTGAAATAGAATTCAAAGAGCAGTTTCAGTGCTTTAAATAACAGTGTCATTTTGGTAATATGAAAGATGGATCATCACAATTTTCAAAGACTTTTCTAGGCCCACTTTAAGCATTTTGATTTTCTTAGATCTAAAAATCGCATTTGCAATTAATATTCGTGTAAGGCAGGACAACTTAAAACATCTTCCTTGAACTCTACGGACATTTTACAGGATCAGACACCCTCACTGAAGTCCCCGCCAAGGCTACCAACAGTTAAGTTGGGAGAAAGGCCGGGAGGACTGGATTACACTTTTCAAATATATATGGTGCAGGCTCAGTTTTTCAGCTGCTCTCCATTGAAGTCAACTCCCACTGAAGCCAACTGATGAGGTCCACGTGTAGACCCAAGGTCAGAACTTCCTTCTGACTGCTTCTGTCCAATCCTGCAAACAGCTATTCTTAAGGCCAAAGGTGTGAACAAAGAATGAGTAGAAGATGAAGTAAAGAGGAGTCTGTAATGTCTTATTGTTGCAGAGGAACTGCTACGTGGTGCACAGCCATCTATCCCTTCTCCAAATCTGCCAGCAATAGAAGAAAGACAGTAGCAACCTGCATGGATTCCCCAACAACGAGATGTAGAGGCATCAGCACTCCCCTGCTCACGTTCAAGCTCCCTTCCAGCATTCTGTTACCATAACTTACTGTACTTGTGGGTAGTCATCCATACAAATAATAATCCTCTTTTTAAACTTTGTAGGGTATGCCGCTGAAGAAAATGCACCCTAACCCTAGCGCTTTAGGAATAAATAACCAAGTGACCTCAACAAGCAAGAGAGGGAATATATTCCTGCAGAGGAGATGTGACAAAAGATGAGAGCAGGTGAGGCAGAGAGATGTCAAACCACTGTCACAAAAGACAAATCCGTATTACAGAGATGCACAGGAGACGACTCTGGTACCAACGCTGCTAAGACTGTCTCATTAAATGCAGAAAAGACCTGCACATTTCTCACAACTCGAGCTTCCCTCATGGATACAGGTCCTTCATACGAACAGAGAAAACCTATGCTGTAAAATACCATATATATGCAATATTCTTACTATTTTAGCTGTTCCGGTTACGGAAGTGCTAAAAAAGAACCCTGAATGGGTGCTTTTTAATGAATAAAAAGTTTTTTCAGCCTGTCCATTGTACCTTCATGCTGAATAATTTCCACATAGAGATGAGCAAAAAACCCCAACACTCATGGAGTTTTGAATGAGGCCAGAAATATCTGTGGGGAAAAAATGATGCTACCAAAATGCTGCTCTATCTCACACAGCATTTTTTTCAGCGTATAGTTCAAAAAAAGCCCATCATAAATTTCTCTAAAAATTTTAACCTGTCCCCTCCCCTCAAGCAGTAAGCATATAAGATTGATCTGTACTTATATCTGTTGAATTCATTTCCTTCTCATGTTACAAAGGCTGTCACTGGAAATAAAGTGTAACTTGGGATGGCTGTGGCAGCTATCAAACCTCTTCTGACACATTAGAGCGTCTGAAACCCAGACACCCAAGGTTTACATCAGAAAACTCCAGCATGTAGCGAACAACTCAAAACCAACTATCGACCATCCTATTGATTCCTAGTGGGGAAACCAAGAGAGGAAAAGCACCAGAAGAGATAGGATTTCTTTTCCTCTCCTCATTGCTAACTTAGTGGCTGCCAAACTCAGGTCTTCTCAGGCTTAAGCCATCAGAGGTTTGTGTTGCAGCTAGCCAGGATGTCTGCCTAAGATAATTCAAGCTGAAAGCAGACAATGTGCAGTGGGAGCTGATTAGCCACTGACTTCCAACGTGACCTGTCTCGGTCCCAAAAGAAGCTTCTTGACAGTAAGATACGGAGGCTACAGCACAGCTGAAAAAAAATATGGTTATCTTTTCAGATGGTATATGAGGACATCTGACTTTCATACCTAGGCAATTAAGAGAGGTGCTTTTTGCAACTGGCAAGTCCCAACCTTGGCCTTTAAAATATTTGATCATATACTGCCACAACAGGTTTAAAAGAGATTATTTTCAAAAACTCTCTGCAGCCAATATGAAATATAGTAAGGATTAAATAAACCTTAAAATAATTCACAGTATGGAAAGAAGGTGTTAAGAAGGCCATATATTTTTCATCTCTTTTTCTTCGTCAACAAAATCAGTCTGCTGTGTGTTTCAGTAACTTTGCTGAAAGTATTCCAGATTCGCATCCGTGTAGCTGAAGGCACTTTTGACCTTACGTAGAGACTGGGAAAATAATAACTATAGGTGTGATTTTGATCATTCATAATTTAAAAGGAAATATCTCATGTTTGCTGCGGATCATCTGTTTCACTCATTATATTCATATCTTAGCTAGTATTTTTGTGTTTAATTTGGAGATTGCATGGCCCCAGTTCAAAATGAAAGCTTGGTTCTGAATCCCATGGATTTTGCAGCTGAATCTCAGCCACAGGAACACCCTTTTCCAATTATAAACTGTATGGTTAGGGTGTAAATCCTAGTGCATATTTTACACTGAAAGTCACAACGTTAGCAAAGCACTCAAGAAACCTCTGAAGATCTTCTGTAAAAACCTGATGAGTTTGTTGTAAAAAATCAGAAACATTTTCTGCCTTTAAAAATGCAACTGTGCTACAGTATCAGAGTAAGACCATCATCTGTTATTTTTAATTTGTTACGTTAATGGGCTGCAAGGTCCAAAGTATTTGACATATATGAACTCTTCTGCTGCTCCCCTTTGTAAAGCTCCAGCATTTTTTACACAGCTCTGCAGGAACACAGACCATAATGTCTGGAATGTTTTGATCTTATCTTAAGTTTTTAATAACTTTCTTTTTTATATACTACATATTTTACATTTTTTATTGCAAAACTCACTTTGCAGCTGTTAATTTCCTCCTAACTTTAGAGTGTTCTGCTCATCTCCAGGTCCCTGAAGGACAGAAATTGAGGTCCTGGTTCCCAGCAGCAGCCGCCATCCTGCCCCAAGGGGGTGCTGCCGAAGTGCAAGGCACCCCCAGCTTCCTCCCCAGAGGAAGAGGAGGCAGAGCCACGGGGCTGCGGCGAGGCCATGGCCAGGACACCCGGGAAGCAGCTGCTCCCTGGGCAGCCCTGCAGACACTTTACAGCTGCTTTCTTCATGGCATTCCCAAGAAAGTGATGTGACTCTCCCCAGGCGATGAATCCACCTTCTGAGATACAGGGATCAAATTGCACTGCACTTGAACAGCCAGGCTGAATCAAGTCCTCGGGACTTTTTTTTTTTTTTTCCTCCACAGAAAGGAGAAAATACGAGTGCACGCATTTATAAAGCCACACCAAACTATTATGTAAATACTGCATGTTGGAGTGGGTATTTTAGTTTTACGGTGGGACAGCAGGAATAAGCTTATAAATCTAAGGCCCGGGGTCAATGCTTAAGAAGAGATTACCTCTAAGCTTTACTTACACATTCTATTTTGGCCCAATAACTTACAATGTATTTCTGGAAAAGAGAATAGTCCCTGCTCATTCCTGCTGGCACAGGGCATGTGGTAAGATGCATCTTCCTGAGATGTTGGGGGCGAGCACCTAAGAAGGGACGGTAAATTCCCATCAAAGCAGTAGAGAAGGCAATCTGACTTGAGCTGCAGTGGGGATAAAATAAATCTGCTCGGCTTCAGGCCGTCACTTTTTCTGGCTCATGACACAGGCTTTCATGCAGTCTCATCGCCTATCGCACAGCTTGTCATGACCCTCACCCTAACAGCTTCGCCTCAAGCCAAGATCCATGAGGGCTCCTTCCAAAACAAACCAAGACAAAGTTTCTCTGAAGCAATGTTTTTCTGAACTGAGCAAGATGCGACTCCACTTCCACCCACGTAGTAACCTATGCACATGCCCAGAGACCTGTGACCAAAGCACAAGAAAATGCATGCACCAAGTACTCCAGTTGCCAAAAGGGAGTCCAAAAGCTTAGATCAAGAAAGAAAAATTGTGCAGAAATTTCAAAGACGTCTCAATATAACTAGCAAACCACAGCTCCAAATCTGCACACCCCCATTTTTTTGAGGATGTAAGCTACAGGTGCCATCATAGCGGCCGCTGTCTGAAACGGGGCCCGTATGCTTTCAGCTGTATCACCCAGCTCACAAAATGAGGTTGTAAAATAAGAATAACCTTATAACAATACAGTGTTACTTGAGGAATGAGATTCTTAGTACACAGACGGTATCAGAAGGGATCATCAAAACATTATGATAGATACTAAACTGGAATTCCTGTTAAGATGTTAACTTACATTTATACATAAAAGCAGCATATTTAAAGTGCGCTTGTTAACACTGGCAGTTATTTTACTGACAGGCATTCGGAGAGCATTGTAAGGAAGTTACATTGGAAACAAAGCAGCTATTTTAAATAATACTAAATGCAGTATTTAATAGAAGTTAACAGTAGAGATTAAGAAGCAGTACATGTGGATTGTTTGATTTTGTACTCTAGTGGCAAAGGAAGATATAACAGTGTGTTTGGACAGAAGAATCTTAAATGTTTGAAGTCTCCAGCTGCAGAGTTTCAGGGCTGAGTTACTGAGCACAGGCCAGAGATTACCCTAACTCGGTTAACCGAAAAAACCTGCCAGAAGGAGATTTCCATCCTGCCTTGCAGGGTTTGCTGGGACATACTCTCAGTCTCGCACGAATAGCAAGGAACTCCCTGTGATCGAGATGGTAAGTGTTAGGCTAAACCCCTTTTCTAGCATGCTTTCTAATTCTGCAAACTCCAGACCATTTCCTAGAGGGAAAGAAAGTAAAAAAAGCTTATGTCAGGAAACCATTCCTCATCATACCCATGTAAAAAGGAGAGTGAATGCATACATATAAAGGAGAGTGGATACATTTATTTGCTCTTTTTTCTCCTTGGACTGAGAGGCACATGACAGAAAACAGAGCGGGATCAAGTCCAAAGAACTATCCTCTTTAAGGATACACTACGTGGTATCATCAGCGAGTCTCAGCCAATATTGGCTAACAGTCGCTGTCTGTTTGCCAAGCAGAAGTTTGCCATGTTAAACTGTCACTATAATGCCACCTTGAAGAGGCGTTATCATCACTCTTGCGATGATACACGGCAACCGTGAACGGAAACCGAGGCCGGAGCTCACACATCTGAATAACAGACAATCCTGGTGCCATGGATAAGTAACCCAACAGACAGCGCTGCCTGCTTATCACTGCCACGATCCAGGAGCCCTCTTCAAATGGACATTTCCTGCAGTAAAATTTATACTGGCTTATGACTTTATAACATGCCAATTACTGAATTTTATTTAAAATACTGAGAATACAGAAACCCATTTTATTATTTCTCTCAATCTACTGCTTCCCTGCTCTGAATACAGTATAAAAGTGCAATGGAAAGCCACAAAATCACTTACACATCTCATGGAATTAATACTGACCTAAAACATGGACAAAAACTCATTCCCAAGGCATCTTGCCTTAAGACCTTCACAGGTAAAGGACAGAGAGAGAGCCAGCACAGCAGCCACAAGGCAAGGGCTAGATTTCCCCTTTCACTAGACTTCTCTTGATATTGAATTAGGCATATAAAACCTGGGGAAAGGAGAGCATTACACCAGACAAAAGCGCTATATGCTGCTGCAGACAAGGCTCACCATATGGGAAAACACTTACATAATATAGCTGCACTGCTTAGCCAGGGTTGCTGCACAAACTCCTCATTAATATGGCAAAGTTATAACATGAACTTACAGAACGCGGGACCTGAAATTTGATTAGATACAGGGTGGGAACTTTTTTTTATTTAATAATGACTGTATAATATTGACCTTAGTAATTACAGACTGGAAAAGTGAACTTTGCATTAACGGCACCATATTGATTTTGCAAATGCAAAAGTACAAAAGTACTTTTATGCCTAAGAAAGGTTCTAGTTACCACATTTGAAAGACCTCGGGAGAACAGTGTCTTGGAGAACTGTATTCTTCATTCAGTAGCGCTCCTAAGCACACACCTAACTGCCGTACTCACAAGCCCTAACATTTAACAACCTGATAAAGCCTCCTCTGTAGTGCCCTCAGGTCCCTTCGACTCAAGGTGGTACTCAATACTTTGCGGAGTTGGAGTCAACTCTAATGGGTCAAATGCAATTTAACTTATTAAAATAGTTTATTCGATATGTAATACATCAGTGAATTAATATATTATTCACCAATATGTTCTGAACTATTTAGCCAGCTGTATGAAATGTTTCTAATACACTAGCTGACATTTTTTTAATTACACAAATACTTTGGGTAGCAAATAACTGTTCGCTATTTGGCAAGCCCCACAAATTATATACAGTTAATTATATTCAGGTTGGTATACAGGTTATAAATAACTGTGATAAAACTGATATCGATGCTGACAGAATTTTAGTGGAAATCGACATTTTCCTATACTGAAGTAACCGAGAGCTATGAAAAGAAATACTGCCTCCAGAAATGCAATTGTAAATTAATAAATTGTGTATGTGCACAAAATGACTTATTATGTTAACACACTACATATTTTTGCCTTCAATTCTTATTAATTTCATGGTTTGCCTTCATTTACACTTTATTTGAGAATTTTTTTCATTCCTCTTTTCTGAAGTATTGTTTAAGTTACTGACTTTTAAAGTTTTTCACAGACAGATCCTCCTTAGATTTCTATTTGCAAGTAAATCCCAAACTTTAATTATCAACTCTCACGCCTGTGTACAGACCTGTGTGAGCAGTCACATACTGCTAACCTGGAGACCAAGTAGTAAGCCAAGCCCTGGGACTGCGGTAGGTGGAGAACCCCGGCACCCAAAAGAGTCTGAACCACGACAGGACTGTCTAAGATGCTGCAGTCATTTGCATTCATTCAAAGGTTATCGGCTTTATAATGACATAAAATTTCAACACAAAATTCTAACAAGGTACAGAGCTCATGCTATTCTCTGTTACATAGTCCTAAACCAGTCTGTGAGGTTTGCCTCAGTCTAACCCAGTCAAAATTTGTTTCAGGCTGTGCCTTATGCAAAGACAAACCCTACCATCTGCTTGGGGTTCAGCTAACCAGCCTCCTTTCCCGAGATTCCCTGAAGTAGCAACCTGAATATCACACCTGTTTATCACGACAACTCCCTTTAACAGATCCTTCTGTTTCCCTGTCCTGACTATTATATCTGTTAGCATCCTGTAGCAGGCAAGGGGAACGTGACCTCTTCCCGTACACGAGGGAAGAGGCTGAAATTTTGAGCCACGGTGATGTAGCCTGTCACCAGGTGTGGATTAGCTGTTCCAAGTCAGTGCATGTCGCAGTGCTTTAAGGATGTGCGGAGGCGTGATGAAATTCAACACAACAACATATATCCTCAACTTACCACATCCTCGTCTGAAACAGTCATGCCTGGAGGGACCATTTCCCATGTTATGGTATGTAGTAAAATACAAAAACAACAAAAAAAAAAAACCCCAACAGAACAAAACAAGACAAAAAAAACTAAAAGAAAATGGATACCTTTTGTGAAAGAACTATTACTAAATGTAAAGCCAGTGGAAAAAAAGGGGGGGAAAAAAGGAAATAAAAAAAGGAGAGCACATTCTTCAGTAGGGGAAGTTTCTCCTGTAAATTGGCAGTGAATCAGTTAGTAAATGACATGCCTAAAATCAGGTGGTGGATTATTGGAAATGAAATCTTTGTCCCAGGAAAGCCAACGGCAAAAATCCTATTGATTTCAACGGGACAGGGTTGTCTCTCTGGACTTAACAGTCAATCATGCAGAATTGGCAACGGCATCCGAACGTCCCTGTTTGTTATTAGACCACGGAAATCCGTATTAGTTTGCTTCATCTGCACTTGTGACCAGCACACCAGCACTTTTTTTTTTGGCATGGACGTACAAATAAGCAGAGTAGGTTCAATTTTTCAACCCAAGCCACATGAATGAGAGCTTTGCTATTTCTCCCAAGCATTTCAGAGTCCATTTTCCCCCTGAAAGGCATGGGCAGCCTCACCGCTAATGGGAGTGCTGTGTTTACAAGCAGAGGGGAACTAAGCCTTTAGTGTTTTTGCATATTTGCAATACAGTATGTGGTTGGGATGGGAGGAAGGTTTGTTGGAAGAGGAAGACGGTGAGAAATGGTGGAGGAAAAAACCTGGTCCTTAGAGGCTAGTATTGCTATGAAGTATACACTGTCCTAATTTTTCTCGGTCCTTTTTGCAGAAAAGCTTTGGCGAGGAACAATCAAACTAAATTGCAGATACTTAATACCATAAATATTATACGGTGGTATAATGCTCCCATTTAAACAACTTTTCATGAACAACCTTTCAAAATTTAAGTGCTTGGAAATTCTTGGATGACAAAGCTGCTATTTATGACATCTTTTTATCTGAAAGCAAAACCGGGTCCAAATACATAAAAGGACAATAACAGACTAACAATGTAGAAAGAATGCGTGTGTGCGCAGCGCGCACCCACGCAGAAAAACAATAAACAGATTTACAATAGTGAAGCCTGTGATAGGCAAGATACTATTAATACGGTGCCCGAAGCCCATCACTTAGATTAAATATTATATGGAAATCGCCACAGATTGATACAAGGCTGAGTAAACAAACGATACAAACTGTAGTGGGTATATTTGTCCAGACATGTATTAGTGCAATACACGAAATGGGACCCAGTGAACGTTTAAAGTGAAAATTTGTGACCTGTTAGTATCCCCAAAATGCCCGTAGAACATTATTCTCCCTTTTAACCTTAATTTTTATTCTCTGTCTCAATTTCTGCTCTGCTTCTCCCATCATAGCCCGAGTTACCTACGCTGACAGCCATAGCAGGCCAAGGTAGCACAGATGGGGCGGCTGCAGCTGCATCTCACCTGCCAGACTGCAAAACCCACCGGGACACTTTCCCGCTCCCTTTATGTCTGTCTTTGTGCATTTGCAACAGCGCCTTTCTCTGGGCCTTTATTGAACGTGTCACTGATGCCGCACAGCTACAGCTACGACGCACCGCTAATAAGTCGCAGATCCGCAACGTGTTCCTTAACGGAGGAAACCCAAGACGGGCCTCCCCCAAAAGTATACCTTGAACATGCCAGTATGGGTTCTGATTTAAAGCAATTCAATATGCCTGGCTCCCCAAAGGCAGCACGCCCGTAGGGACAAAGAATACCTCAATGCAACTCAACAGCAAACCCTGCTGGATTAAATTGCAGTGCCGGTGGGCTCCACATTTGATCTCGGTCCGCCTTTGTCGGGGAGCGGAGCGGGCGCAGGTGGCGGTGCGGGAGCAGCCTGGCTTTCAGGGCGATGGGAACAATGTGCGGCGAGCCGAGCGCGGCAAAACTTCCCTCGTAAAGTTGCTCGTTTCGGGCTTCACATGAAACTTGGCAAAGTTTCCCTCGGGGCCCGATTTTTTCAAAAGCCTTAACCTCCCTTCCTTTGTTTAATCTTCAATTTTGTGCCTAAAAAATAAGGGGGCGGGGGGGTGGGGTGGGGTGGGGAGGCGGTTGTCAGTTTTTCCATACCCGGCTTTGCAGGCTGCAAAAAAAAGTCCTGCTGCCACCTGAGCGGGGGATTGGCCGGGCAGCGAGATGCCTGCGTGCTCTCGCTTACTTCCACAAATAATCCCACCTGCAAATGGAGAAGTTGAGTTTCAAATATCAGGCCCTCAGGTTCACGGATCTTTTGAAATGAAGCTGTGTCAGATTTATGGCTTCGGTGTGCGAACGGAGGAAACCGTGGCCATTTTGAGCGAGTTCTGCCCGGAGCCTTCCGATCTGAACCACAGGCTCTGCTTCGAGATCAGAGCACAGAAAGTTTTTGTAGCACGCGTGTGCTCGCCGAAAAATATGCGTACCCCTGTAAAGCGAAGCAGACATAGAGCACATGTCTCCAAGAAGCACGCCTGCCTTCCCCAGCCTGCAAATGCAGCTATCACCGCTGTATTTATTAACAGCTATAAAGCGAGGGAAAGTCCCCACGTTATACCGTCCCCGAACTGCTTTCCTATTAAAACAGAAGACAATTACAGCAGACTGCACGCCCTTTACTTTGGATGCAGTTAAAGATTTTGCTGGCTGCTACACCAAAACTTCCCATGCTGTGTTTACTGAATTGAATATAATCTTTTTTTTCCTTCCTACCTTAATTTCAATATTTAGAATAGCTTAATTATATCTGATATCTACTAAACGTTAAATTGCTGCCATGGATACTGTACTTGTTTTAGGCTTTGCCCACAACCCAAAATGTAACTGAAGATTAATAGAATGCTGAGATATTTTTGGCTGCAAGTGAAATTTAATGAATAAACATTTAAATAAATTACCCCAATAATGAAACAATATGCCATTAATGCCTGAGTTATGCTAAATGCTTCGCTTCTCTTACAATTCATGCAAATACTCGGGAAAAGAAATTATAGTGGTGAACTACATTAAACAAAATCCTTCCGAAACCACACCCATAAAACAGTGTCTCTCCAGTATCGGGAACAAAAACTGTGGCTTGTCAGTCAAAGTGTCTAACTATGGCATATGGGTAAAGGTTTCAGTCTGCTATCTCCAGACTCATCTTATGGCCCGGGTTCAACGCTACTGAACCGCTCTCTAGACAAAAGACGAACTCATTGAAAATGGGTGCTGCGAGCTGTCTGGTCAGCGCGACCGCGCAGCCTGCGTCTGGATGCACACAAACTACTGGCATGGGGGAAATGCAATGCGCTTTGGAGGGCTTTAGAGTTTCCTAAGAGCTGAAAAAGAAGCAGCCTGAAGGTTAAAGCTGGCTAGTCAGAATGGCATACTTGGCTGCATATATAGCCAGGTGGCCTGGGCATATTGGCAAACAACTGGCAAACTGCCCAATACATATGGCTTAGATTGCTTTGCTCTTCCCATGAAGCCTTCTTAGACTCTTGAGCAAGCATTCATTTTAGAGCGAAACGCATCCAAGTGTTAAATAAAATCTTCCCCCAAATATACTGCGTGTAACCTTTTCCTTTAAATAATAAAGAGATAACTATACTAAAATAAACTAATTACATTTTTTAATGAATTCTTACATAAAAGCGACACCCCCCCCCCCGGCCTTTCTCTCAGTGGATCTGCCCTTACTTTTGTTAACTCCTGAAGTACCAAATATGCCGGTTTTTTCCACACGCGCTCCTTTTGAGGGGTAAGTACTCATTACAGCACTTAGCACACCATAACTTGCATTTGCAGGGAAAAGTTGGGCGCTTGAGAGGCGCGTTAGCAGCGTCCTGCGCTGCTGCCACCGCGCAGAAGCTACGGCAGATGTTCGGGGCTTCTCCCAGTTTCGCAGTTACTCTGCGGTTTAGGCAGATAGTTGCCTTTATTGAATGTTAAATGACATTTTATTCTTGAAGAGTGCTTTCTCTTAAAAAACTTGTAGTCAAGTCCCAGTAGAAATTTAAAAACCCAGAAAATTCAAGCGAAGCGCTTGACGCCTACTCCAGAGCAAGTATATGTTTAAGCATCAATCCTACAGCACAAGTCCTTGTGCTAAGGCTACTGTAAATACAGCATTAAACATTCACAACAGCTTTGGGGAAAGGGCTAAACATATTTAAACAATTAACACATGCCGAACTCTAAGCCGGTGCTTACATGCCACTGACTCTAAGCAGAGGTTGTGACAAAGGTAAATTCTTCTAAATTAAAAGCAATGGGACTTCTGTTGAAAGCTCCGTAAATGCTTAAGTGTTTTGCTGAACTGAAGCCTCGGTTAATGAGAAACAAGAAATAATTCTCCTCAGTTCCAGAAAAAATGTGCTTGCTCACCCTCATCCCACTGAAACCCCTTTCTGCTTCACAAATGGGACACTGACGTTTCAAGTGCTGTGAGCTACATTAAGACAATAACCTGAGTTTCATTTTAATGGACTCTTTAACTACAGCTCTTCCGCGGTTAGCAAAGGTCCAAAAAGAGAAAGCCAAAAACTTTTCCAAAAGCTGTTTAAGAGCTAAGAGCGAGTTACCATTCCTGTGTCACCGACAGGTAATTCTGCATCCCTAATGAATATAAACCTTGATAGTAACATGTTTTAATTAAAATGAAGGTCTTGTTAACATTTTAAAGGCAAGTATGTCACCTGCTAGTAAAAGTTAAGTTCTAATAATCCAGGCTTTACAATCCTCATCTCTGAAAGGACAAATACACACGGCAGATAGGGGATTCAGTGCTGACTTCAGTCCAAGTCTCCAGACACTACCTCCTTTCAATCATTTAATCTCCTTGTCATTTTGGTTTTTTGATAGGGCTCCCTTTCCTCTATTCTTTGCTTGCTTTATATATTTGAAGTATGAAATCATCAGGTCAAGGAGTAATTTACTTATATAGATTCTTATTTATATAATGTCTATGTACAAGGAGGACCTGACCTTCACCAGAACCCCTATAAGCCATCATAATATAAATAGCGTACATTATTTACTTAACTTCCTTGCTTCAGTTTCTTTAAGGGGGGAATAATATTTACAGGGATGTTGTGAGGATTAGCTCATTACTTCAAGAGCCTTGAAGATGAAACATGCAACGTAAATGAGAAATATCAAGTATCAGCGACACTGATGAAATTATCATCACCATTGTTAAGAGCAGCATTCGAGAGTAAAATCGGGAGAGAAATGTGTCTTTCTGCACAAGCACGTCGCTATAGGCCAAAACACGATGACCTTGTCGCCATCTTTTCCTTCACCTTCCTCATCCCCCTCCTCACTGGCAACGAGCATCATTTGGAGCTTTATTAGAACGTCTCCACGCCAAGTTGGACATGCTCCAGGCAGAGCCGTCCTCGGCCAAGGGCAACATGTGAAGTGCTCTCAGACAACTCGGATGGCCTGGATGGAGGAAAGAGCGAGGGCGGAACAAACAAATCGGGGATTGTTGTTTGTCCTGCGCAGACTTTGTCGCCCGAGCACTTGACGATTATGAATTTCTCTTGACGGCGTGAACTGGAGGCTCTAATGACAGCAGCAAAGGGGAAATTTGTGCCTTGAATCCCCTGCTGCAGCACGCTATTAGTATGGATTATACATGCCGCTGCAATTTGTACTGGAGCTGCAACACGGCTCCTAACCGGTATGATGGACCAATGCTAATCTGTTCTTCTTGTCTCTTTATCACTTGGGTAAGAAAGATCAAAAGCAACCCAAACACTAGGGATATTGAAATTCCACATCCAGATCTGACTATATTTGGCAAAGGATCTGTGGGCCAGATCTTCACTCAATTTAGCAGTGCTACTTCATTTAATGATTCAGGCCTCGTTACGGGGGCAAATCAGACCTCCGAATCCCACTACCACCGACTCTGAGCTGGCTGAAATCTGACGATGATGCACTTGAACACCGCGCCGTGGATACGCTTCCAGTACGTAGCGCGAGACTGAGGGAGAGTGCTGAGCCTTGCGAGGCAAATGAAAGGAAGCCTTTAAGGACAGAGTAGAGTTACCAGTCCTTAGTCGTAACCCAAGTACGCCGAATCAAATCACTGCTTCAGACTAAAATTTGCTTTTTACCTGGAGAATTGTAACAAACTGCCAAGTCAAACCGACATGGGAAGGGGGCAACGCCGTACGAATTGAATGAAAGAGTTGCCCCAGCCGCTCCAACCTGAGCGCGGGCGCTGCCCGCCCCTCGGCCCCCTGCTCCAGAAGCACCGATACGCCCGCACTGTGTCGTGCCAAACCCGCAAGCTGTCCGGCAAAGCGCTACGAAATCAGGCCACTGAGGGTTTGTCTACCTGGCAAACGGCACGAGAGGCTCGGGTAGGGTCTGCCGGAGCTTGCTTTGGTGGTGGGAGCGATCCCACCACGCAGCCTCCCTTCCCGGCACGGCAGAGGCACACACGAGAGCTGCGGGTGATCTCATTTCCAGTAGTTAAGTGAAGTAAGTGCGTAAGTATGCAGGATTGGGGTCCTGGAAACCATGAAGAAAATGGGTTTCTCTTTTTACTGCAGACAACTGCAGCGCCTGTGGACTATTGCAGCAATGCTTCTTTTCCCCAGAGGAGGACCTGGTCCTGGGATTTTAAATTTTCGTAATATATAAATGACTTCGTAAGAAACTTTTCATTAAAAATAAAGACTCGAAAAAAAAGGTTAAAAATATTGCCTAGCTAAGTAAATACACAGATTTAAAGCATATGGATAAAAATGAGTGTTACTATAAACACGAAGCATGTTTTTTAAAAGAATTTTGCAAAAAGATAAACTTTTTCTAACTGTATTTTGATTAAAGTTTTGAAGCTGTTTATTGTAAGTAATTGCTTTCCTCAAGGAAAAACAGATGTATAGATGCAGGAGTTTATTTCTTCTTCTCCTTTGTGTGAAAGTACACATGAAAAGTGTTTCTATAAAAGAAATACAAGAGCTGGAATAGTTTATGTCATTGTAAAGATAATAATAAATTAGTGCTTACTGTGCCTGTAAAAGTGCAGGAGACACTTTCTCCTGCTTGTCCTCATGCAGGCAAACTTTCTGAATTCTCTGAGATTTAACATGTACAAAATTATGGAAAGTAAAACTCGCCCTAAAAGCGTCAGAAGTTTGGTGTCTGGGTGGTTGGGTTTTTTTTTCAATTTTGCACTTTTTCTTAAAAAAAAAAAAATATTTCAAAATCTTTTAAAGTATACATATCAAGGCCCAGGGCTGAAATGGTCTTTGTCCCTATCAGTGCTAGTCTTCACATTTCGAGAAAACTTATCTGGCTCCTACGGAAAGCAACAGTGCTTCTGGCCTCAGCTTCAGCAGAATCCGGCCCCGAAGCTCATCCACCTTTTTCTCCGAGACAAAAGGTTGTAAAGGAGGCCAAAAGCTCTATGCTTTGATACCGTTCCCAAACATATGGGAACGTACGGCTTCATGAAACTGCATTTAACAGATGTTTAAAGAAAGACAACTAACAGATCCAGAATGTAGTAATGAGGAAAAAAGACAATGTACATAAATTCAGCTGCATGTCTCTTTATAGCGCTACCAATGCCCCGGAGACAAAATGCAAATGAGTCGACTTATTTGCAATATGACACTCTCCATTTTATATTTAATATTTTAGGTCATTACTAAAACTGATTTTCTTCCGAAGTGATTTCTTCTGGCACCTAAATGGAGGGAGATTTACACAGTCTGCAGCGTATTGTACTTTGTCAGTTCAGAGAGTCGTGAAAAAAACCTCGACTATCAATTTCAGATTTCAAAAGTAAGTGAAGAGGCCCTGTGCAGGCTCCACGCACAAGCCCTCTGCCAGCCGAGAGTCCTGGAAACATCTTTCTTTTTTAATTTTGCAACTTCTGAGCCCCAAATTTGAGTTGTAGATAGTTTTGGAGCCCAAAGACCAACTGTTCGGTTTAGCAAACCAACAATGTCTGCTCATTTTGTCCCAATCTTTTCAGCTTAAATATTCACAATGTGCCATTATTACTGAATCATTATCTGCCTTTAGCTCTGACAACAGCATCATAAGGGCTATGAAAGGCTCCTTTCTTCTCATGATTAGTCTCTAAAACATTTCCTCATCTTACAGTGCTTTGCAGCTTCCCAGAATGCACCGCTCAATTACAGTGCTGAAATTAACTGTATGCCACTCTTATTTATTGATAAAAGAATAATCAAGTGCTCCAGCCCATAGCCTGCTTTGGCCACAGGTTTTATATCAAGTTTCAAGTAATGCGGTTTTTTAACTCTTTGAATCCTCTTATAAATGGATGGCATTGTCTGCGGCGCGGTGACAACATTGTGCCGCTCGCTGTGGCGCACAAGATAAAGCACCCTTCATTTGCGTGGGGTAATCTTGTTGAAAATAGTCGCGTACGGCTGACACTTTAAAAATTAATCTTGAAAGGGAAGAGTTTGTTTGGTTTTTTTATCACTGGGACCGATTAGGCTCCAAAGAAATCAGATGTAAATAAAACCGAGATACAGAACTTCGTAAAGTTCGGTCTGGAAGTCGCACACGCACATTAAAAGACGCTGCCGTATGCGTTGCCGAGTGAGATTATTTTAGCTGGAGAGGATAATTGGAAGACTTCTTACATCTACCTCCATGGGGTGTTCCTTGCATGGACCGTATTAATTGCTCAGGAACGGAATGCGGGGCTTTGGCTCTCCTACGCGGGCTGTTTTGAAATGTGACATTAAATTGTGATTTAGCAGATAACACGCACAAAGCAAACTGCCCCAGAAACAATGGGCTCGCTTCTCCGGAGGCTGGCGCTGAAATTCCGATCGACTTCAAAGAGAGCGGACTCGGGCTTCAAGTTCCTATCACTTCTACCGGAGCAAAAAGATTTTCTATCCAATACCAAAGAATAACATGTAATTGGGCTATAGCTTGGTCCAGTGCAAGAATGAAAATAAAAACACTTTCTAAACCTCAAAGATACTTGCTAAGCCATGTATACATTAATCATTTATACCACATGATTATTGTTCATTATTTGGGCAATAACAAATGGAAGGGTGTGGGGGTTAGTGTGGGTTTTAGCAAACCACATTCTATTTAAGCAAAGCCAACTATTAAAGAAAGACCTAAGTTGCCAAACCAAGATAAATATATGCCATTATTATGATCACATAAAAGCTACTACTCTCGGCATTACAATTTCTCTTATAATTGGTACTATTATAATTAAATGAATGCATATGTTTACAGTTCTTCTTTGAATGGTAAAGTGATTTAGCAATGATGGTGTCTCTAATTTCTTTTAACTGTACTGGCAAACTTCACTTAAACAGTGGTCTAAATACCACATTGCCACAATAAATTAGTAAAGCATCTAGTAAAGTCTCCATATATTGTTATTGAGTTTAAATGCTTCAGAATAAACCAGCTAGTGACCCTTCAGTATGCCCAGGTAAAAAAAAAAAAAAATATATATATATATATATATACACTCCTCAAACAGAATAAGATATGGGAAAATTCTTACATAAAATACATATTTAAAATATGAATATACCAGCAGTCACAAATGCCTACAGCCTTTTTTGCAAGACTGATCAAATGTAGAAAATTGTTCCCCAGGAGTGTCTGCCCAATTTTAAGTAATACAGTTCAATAAGACATTTGTAAGCTGTCAGCTTACATGAAAAGGTGGCAAGACAGAAGATATATGTGTATCTTAAATATTCTAAGCATTTGTTTGCCCTGACACTCTAGTCATTATTATACACTAGTGCTAGAAAAGTTAACAACAGGCTTTTTCGGATAATCAATTTTTATATCTATCTACCGTAAGAATTTGTACAGTATCCATCAGCACAGCATCCAACAACTTGGGTTACGGAGCGAGACTGAGCCTTGAGTCCCTTGAATTGCCGAACTGTTTCCCAGCGCACGGCACGAGGGCACGTCTCCCGCATGCCAAATGAAGGCGCAGGGGCTTCTCCAACTCTGCTCTTACCATGGGACTCGTGGTTGGAGACCCGAAGTGGCTCGCTCGGTTTCTAACCAGGGCGAGTATCGTCAGCATTTCCCATAATGGCTGTGGTTGGTAAGAAACTTAACCTGGAGGAAAGACTTCTGAGTTTTGTGTTTCTCGTGGTTTGACCCAGTGCACTGTAAACATTTTGAAAAATTTGGATTAATTTGGGACTGTCCTCTCTCAGTTTTATAGTTCCTGTGAGTCAAGCCAGCACACGAGACCCTGCAGATGTTTTAGTTTGGGTTCGAGATGTTGATTTGGACGCTAAGGTTCTCGGGAAAACCAGAGTTTGCTGACCCAGAATGAGAGACGGTTGAAAGACAAAAGAAAAAGGAGTGCAGGCTGAAGCACGGGCTGTACACAAAATGAGGACTGTGTTTCAGCACGCGGGCAAACGGATCAGGAGAAAAATCTGTTACGTTTCCCTCCAAACCAGGTGAATATAACCAGCAGCCCTTGTAAAATCTGCTGGGGTTTTGGGCCAGTATGCATGGGTCATTACTCCAGAGGCTTCAGAGAAGGCTAAAAAACCAGGATTCTTTTTCCCCCAAATCTTTCTACTAAGCCCAACAAGTAATTCTATTAAGAAAAATAAGGCAAGCTGTAATGTTTGAGTTTAATAAGCGAAACACAGCAAATATGTGAACAGAACTTCTGACTTAATATTCTTTAACAGATGTTTTATAAAGTACAGATTTAAAAGATTTGCCTGTCTTATTGTCCTGGCTGTTGCCATATTATCCAGCTACATTTTCAGTCCCAGATTTTCCCAGCTGTAACAGTTAAATAGCGAGGGGTATAAGCCTGGATACTGTAGGCAAAATGCCCAAAATTATTCTCTCCCATGGAAAAACACCCCGGTATAAAGGCGGTGATGAGAAGGTGGACTCAATCCTTTTGGCAAAGCAATAATCTCCACACTCTTAAAAATGGATATGGTCATTTTAATGCACACTATTTTATGAATGATGCTTTAACTGTGCTGCCAATTAGCAGAGCCTTAAAAATACCTCGCTTATACAGGCCTGATAACTGTCTTTCTTAACCTTTAACTGACCTTTTTTGTTTTTGCCATGCTCATAAACCAGCATATGAACTATCAAAGAGAACGGCACTGAACATCGATTCGAATGTTATATATTAAAAAAGGGGGAAAAAAATACCAAATAAAAAGGAAAAAAAAAAAAAAAAAAAAGGCAGAAAGGAATGAAACCCAGCTGGTCAGCCAACTTTTAAAAACCATAAGCAGAAAACATGCTCTTCTAATTGGACAGAGAAGACAAGATCTGGAATAGGTGCAATTTTATTACTGCAACAGCGATTCACATAGCCCACGCTCTTTTCAAAGCACGAGCCCCGTGGAGTTTTATCGGACATCTGGAGCCGGGCTCTGGCAAGATGCTGAGGGACTCGGGCTCCCATTGATCTTCGCACTGGCAACAGGCGCTCCAGCCTTGCAAAGGCAAGTTCTCTCCAAACGGTAACGGATGAAGTATTTTGCTCAAAAGTGTACAGAGAAGGATATTTTTCTTTTACCCAAGAGGTGTAAGGCGTATTTCAGATATTTGGTCTCGAGACCCTGCGACTTCACAGAAAGTCAGAAATGAAACGGCTGACAAGACCAGGCTATGGCAGCCAATCTAAGGCTATTGAGTTTATCAAACACACCTAAAATAGACTCTGCTACATTTCATCTAAAACTGTGTGTATTCAAACATATGGCTAAGGGAAGAGATATATGCAAAAGCTTATGCACACACAATGTTTAGCATCTACTTTCAAAATATCTCTCACAAGAATTTCAGGAGGCCCCAAAATAGCAAATATTATTCGCTTGATTATTAACATCTTCTCCTTTTATACCAGTCAGTTGAAAAGTATGCAATCACTGGGTATTTTTGGTGGCCTCTCAATCATGTCAAAGATCATAAGACAAGCAGATGGTGTACATCTGGGCTTACCCAGCAGTAAGGAAAATATCTCCAGCACAGGTAGAATGATAAAGACGGGACTAAACATACACCGTTCCTTTCGGACCCGTGGAACGGGATTAGTCCCATGTTTCTATTTACCTGTCTGGAGCAGGATGACCTGGAGAGGTACAACAGCAAACACCACTTGTGACGTGGAGCAAAAAGAAGCCTTGCAACATCTCCAGCGCAGCCCTTGGACACGCCACCGGATTAGGCTGCCCCGGCTCATTTAACGCGGAGTCGAGAAGGAAGAAGTTAATGAAAGAGATTTGCAGGGAGGCGATCGGGGTGAGCCACCCAGCGATTTCAGCGGAGACGTGAGGAGGGGCCAAGCCGCCCCACAGCATCAATCACCAGCAGAAGACTCTTTATCTCTGCGGACCCACATCGATTTGCACTGAGAACCTGCCCCAACCTCTCGAACATCATTTAGGTTTGTTTTGGCCACATGGTCAGAGTTCATATGAGCAACAAGTTTACGGCCAAAGTCTGCCCTAAAGCACCGTTTTGCCCACTTGCATAAGAGCAAAAAATTGCCCTTGGCTTGGCCTGTCCTCATGCTGCTGAAACTCTGGGTGAGTTTTTAGAAGAAATCCCAAAACCCAAAAGAAACCGAGGAAGGCGATTAGTAAGGGCCTGTTGCTATTCTGCCATGAAGAGGGCTTATTTGGACGTAAGTCCTGAAATTAACCGTATTTATTAGGCACATCAGATGCAGCTATGTGTGCTGTAGCTCCTAACACCAAACTTTAACCTTCTTCTCCATAAAACTGTCTTGAAAGACACCGATCACCCTCCTGCTTGAGACATCCGAGTCTGTCATTAGAAGTCTAAAAAGTTAAAAAAGTGTTACTTTGCATCATTAAAACAGTACTATCATTATACTGCGTGGAAGCCTCTATTATAAATGCCAGGATGCAACTAACTTTGCACATAGACTAACTCAGAGGCTCTGCAGCTTACAGAGCACTCGCTGCATTGTACCCAGGATCTAGATGCCATGCATACTTCGTTTGTTCTTTCTTTTCTTCTTTTCTTTTCTCCCCCCCCCCTCCCCGAAATACCAAAATATCAGATAGCTGATGACAGGGAAGAAATGTTAACACTGTAGTTTGAAAGTTTTTAACCCTTGCCTTTCATCATCTAACACTTATTCAGTCTCATGCCCCTTGCTTCACTGCTTCAAAACCTCCCGTACATACCAAGGCGATGACCACAATGTAAGCTTGTGCACTGACTGATTAGATTTAATTAGATGGATACTTTGTTCGACTGATCTTTCAGCTATAGAAAGTATTGGGTTACTTAACCATATCGGTGAAAACATTGCTTGCATGTTTGAATGCGATGGATGAGTGACACTGTTCCGCGTTAAAAAGTGCAATAGTTGGCTGAGTTTTAATGGCTGAAGTGAGATATACAAAGATCTATTTTAACTGAATCTGTGTCCCTGGAAGATTGTCTCATTTTTCCCATTATACCGGTCAGTTTAGGGAAACACGATGCCTCTATGCATGATCCTCGTCCCGCCTATGTTCTTAAATAACCGCCACTACCTTATACTATTCTTTTTTTCCTTTCTTTTTAAAATCTTGCTTCTTTCCAGTTTTGCCACTCCGTGTTCTTGCTTTTCTCATCCCACCACCAGTCCTCGGCGCAGCACCTTGCAGAGCAGACTGGTGTGTTTTCGTGGGACCGGTTCCAGTGGCAAAGCACCGGTCCATCGATCAGGCGCCGAGCAGCCCGATAGTGCACTGGCACGGAGGGCAGCAGCCTTCGGCTGCCTTCACCAGCGGGGCTCTGGCAAAGCACGAGCAAAGGATCACAACCGAACTCTTTGGCATCGTCGCCTTTCCACAGTCTAAAGTATAATAATTAGTGCAAACCCCACGCTCTCTGCAAACACAAGGAGCTCTGCTGTTAATAAGAGCAAAGCAAAGCCGCCGTACAACCGATTACTTTGAAAAGGTCTGCGGGCTAGGTCAGCCTGGCAAAGAAATTCCGCGTACGGCTCTGCTGGCAAACTACTCTACTGTAACTGTACCTTATACAAATAAAAAATGCTTTTGCCAATAAAGTTCATACTAGGTCCCCCAAAGCAACGGGTTGTTTTGACAGAAATGCCTTTAACACTAAGCCTTTTGCCAGTACACAAATGCTGTACACAAAATGACAAATTTAGAAGTAATACATAATGTTATTACTTGAACTAAAGTTTCTGCTGTAGCCACGGTTCAGTTTAAATGCTAATTTGAAGGATTATGCTTATTCTACTTCTCCTTTGGATTTATCTTTTTTTTTTTTACTTTTTAGTTTATTTGTTCTTCACCCAGACCTTACAACTCGGAACTGAGAAGAAGTCTGTTACAAAACTCTCAGCTTAATTCAATGCTCAGAGCCACGTAGGATACTGCTTTTAAAAACCAGCTCCATATAATTATTATAATCTCAGTGATACCCAGAGCTCAGCTCCCCCTGGTCAATAATTAGTGCGATTGTGGCTTAATACAATTTTCTTTTTTTCCCTGAAGCAAATACAATCTTTTTAGATCAATTTGTAGATTGTTACCCTAGAGGAGGATGACAATGTAAACAAACGCTTTTTTTAATACCATATTAACTCATTTAATTTGCACACAGATAAAAGCGTGAAAATATTTCGTTTCGGCGGCGGAGGGACAGCCTTGTACCCAGGCGAGCTTCGCTGCCGCTCCAGATCAGGCCTGGGTCTGGACTACCGAAGAAAAAAAACACCCACGTGAAACCTCTGCGCCGAAAATCAAATCCACATGCGGCGTTAGTTATTTACGCGCTGAAAGGCCCCAATTCTTCGCCGTAGCGCCGCTACTTTCTGCTTCAGTGGAACTAAGCTGCTTTAACCTGGCAGCCCCGAGGAAAGGGAATCCCTGCGTGGCATACGGCCACCGCCTCCTCCGCTGGCTGGGGGACAGTGGGCACGGCGGGAAGGTCCCAGGGTCCTGGCACAGCCAGGCTGCCAAACCAGCCCTTGGGAAGTGCTGGCAGCCCGCAGAGCAACCGTGCTACAAACTCATCCCCATCTTGCACAAACTTCTCTATGGGCGAGCCAGCCCGGCCCCGCGGATCCTCCGCGTCCCCAGCCGTCGCCGGCCCCGCGTTTGGCTATTTCACGAGTCCGAAGTTCCCCAGGACAGCAGTGCTTGCCAGGCCATGTCAGATCTGGAGGAGGTTTCCCTCCGCAGAGCCCGGCAGAGGACACGGCAGCTGAAGGTTGACAGAAGTTTGTTAGGAGGAAAGGGAAGGCGAAAGGAGGGACCGGGAGGAATGGGGCACAGCCAAGGATGCCTGGCACAGGCTCTGATACAAGGAGCAAAACATGACTGTTGCCCACAGAGCAATGCGTGTAAGTCACTTTTACCACCAAACCCTGCTTGCTCCTCCTATCTGTGATGCAACTGAAGTTGCTAAGCCCCATTTCAGCCAGGTTACTGCCCTCTTACACCAGCGCTGTGGGGTAAAGGGGACGACAACCAGGCAAAATTAACTCTGCCTAAGTTGAAGTCTCTTTCGGACAACCGCAGAGGAGCCCAAGAGTCGGCGGCAATCCCATCCCCTGCATCTGCCTGTGCTGCGAGGGTATGAACAAAGGCAGCAACTTCATGAAAATTCAATGTTACAAAAACACCGTGTCCATATGAAGATGATGGGGCATGACTGTACTTAAAACACAATGAGAAATGTGTGGCACTGACACATTTTCCCGTTGCCACTTCCCCTACTCTTCTACATACACATTTCTAATGACAGTTCTTAGTTTAATGACTTGGGGGTGGTGGTGAATAGGCTTTTTTATTACTCAACATACGTAAGAAAACACCGTTGAGATGGTCAAGGTAGAAAAGAAGGGACCCCCAAAACCAGGCAGGAACTCTGAATACAAGGGACAGCTAAGTGAGACATATTAACAAGTCAGTGCTGCAAAAATTTAACTTAATTGAAGAGGGATTCATAAGAGTACCATCTGGGAACACCTAAAGAGCCCTTCTGCAGGCTGGAAAAAGAGCTTGCAAATGCATCTTTGCCTAGACACCCGGCACATGACAGTACCTTGACTTACAGCATAGGTGTGCTATAGGAGAATAAATTTGTTTACAACAAAATTGTGGGACTGCCTGCATACAGACAGTTTTCTATATCCTGTTTGAAAAGTATACTTGGTATTCAATGGCTTTTTGGGGAGACAATATTCATCAGTCAACTGAAGCACATCATTCTGAATCATGAATATCTCTGCAGCCAGCGAACAATTTAAAACCTTGAAGGAGTCTCCCTGCCACAGCCATGTGCCCATTCGTCCCCAAAACGTATGGGTCTGTAAGTCCTGGGACACCAGTTAACTCGGAGCAGGAGAATCATTCCCACGTGGCTGTCTGAAACACCATTTTGCCACAGGGATTTTGCCAAAGGAATTTTCAGATCTCAGAAATCGAAGGGGAGGATACGTACGTACGCACAGACACACTCTTACCGGCATAACCAGCATCGAACCTGGACAACTCACCTCAGAAATGAATGTAACTCCTCGAGACCATTCTGCAGGAGGCCGCTGTTACAATTTACTCCCGATTTGCACGGAGGGAAACCGAGGCGTGAACGTTGGGCATCAGACTCTCAGCCCCAGTCGCTGAGAGAGGGGCTTCCTGAGCACCCGGAGCCCACCCGCACGCATCCGTGCCACATAACGCAAGTCCAAGTACCGAGATCCTCCCTGACCAACTTGCCCAGGACGTCTGCGGCCAAGGCATGATGTAAAGCCAACTTACTGGTGTCCCCAGCCACTGCCTCTACCACAAGGCCACGTTTCCGCTATAGATTACACTCAGACCATTAATCTTTAAAAGAGCAGAATTTGCCACTAATGCAATCGGAAACGACGGTAAGAAAGGCTCCCATTAATGAGAGCCAGCTTAATATAACAACTGACTTCTACATTTCTTATCTGAAAATACCTCCCCTGGAAGCTGTGGATACATTACGGGCTTGAAAAGAATTACTAATGCATTAATTCTTGTCAGATTTGTAGTGTCCTAACCCACAGCTGCTTCACCCACTGACCTGAGTAACATTAGTGAGAACTATATAATTTAGTAAATGAGAGCCCAACTGTGCACCGTGCACTTGGGCTGTTATTTGGTCCCGGCGTGAGCAAGGGATACTCGCTCAGGCATTGAGATTATCATTAAACAAATTTCTAGGATCTTTGGTCTGAAAATTAAACACTTTTCTTCTTTGCTATTTTGTGTTTATACTAACGCAGACTTACGTGTCTACTTTTAGGTAGTAAAAGCAGTCGTTCCTCTTTATCCCGTGCGAATCCAGGTGGGCTAACATTAAAACGGCAAGTGTGGAGTGGAGTAAAAGCGCAATCGGGCTTTGGGGATTAAACGCTGACTTTGAGAATACACTGAAAATCGCCCTGTGTTGTGGCAAAAAATGATTAAGTGGCTATTTGCAAACGCATCGGTTCTCAGGGAGCCAACTGGCTGGGGATGAAGGCAGCTATCGCATGCACTCCTGCAGAATGCTGGCAGTGTACGCGCATGTCAGCGGATCGGCCCAACGCAATCTGGGAACCTTTGCATGCCCGCACGGCAGCCCCCGTCCCGAGCGCGGTTGCGCTGCTGCCTATTCCCTAAAATAACCGGTCCGTGCACGGGAAGACCACGAAAGCCCAACTCCTTCCCTGCCACAAGGCAGAAGGGGAGTCTTTTCCATCACAGGAAAGGAGAGAACATCCTGACAAATGCCTGCTTTTTGGACGGGTGACAAAGCTGTCATGGGAAAGAGGCGGCAGCTCCCTTCGGAGACGGGAGGTGGGGAGCGGGATCAGGAAACTTCTGAGCTCTTCTGGCAGCCCAGGTCTGGCGCCGGGCCACCAATCCCCCACTCCTCGCGGCAGAGCAGTCCTTAAACACAAGCAGATTGACACCGAACGCTCGGTGGCTGCTCCGTGGTTCCTATGAAACGAATTCGGTATTCGGAGACCTGAGCCCGTTGGAGAGGTTGCACAACCCATAATCACCTCCATAATTAGCACAGCCCGGTACCTCACGGGCTGTTTCTGCACAGACCGAGCCCCAGCTCAGCCTGGAAAGTCACCTCTCCCACCGGCTCCCAGAAGATCCCTGCAACAACCTGGAGAAATGCCTGGGGGGCACGCTGCGACACCTACTTTTGGCTGCTGGGCTGGCCCTACGGCGTTCTCCTCGGCTCTCCCCACACACATCGTTCACCTTTCTTTATATAGAGATCATATGGGAAAGGGGCTGTGTGTGTATATGGAGGGTTGGGAGGAAATTAAACTGGAACGGGGACAAAGATCTTTTAAAGCACCGTGTTGCGTGCCCCATTCTTGGGTTCCGTAAATCGCGACCTGCCATATGTTAACCTGGTACAGTCCTCCACACGCACCTCCCCGCTCCAGTAGTCAAAGTCTCGTCCCGTGGGGAGACGATCAACTTCCAGCATTCCCAGGTAATTTGTGCATTTGAGTTTCGCTCTCCATAAAAATTGTCAGGATTTCGTCTTACTTACTTAATTATCCTCTACTTGGAGCTCCATCAGGTGCCTGGCCCCATGCCTGCATTCAGGAATCTCAATATCAAGCGTCACCAGGGGGGAGAGGCAAGCACCTCCAGAGAGAAAATGAGAGCACCCAAATTCGTTGCCTGTACAGAGGTACGTGCTGTTTACGGCTTGAAGAAGTAGTAATATATATGCCTGGACAGTAATTTTACCCTGGTTTATTGATTAAAATACAGGCCGTTTCTCTTCATTCCTCAAGTTTTTAGTATGTTCTTTAATGGTGCAGTTTGATTTATGATGTTAATGGAATTCCTGTGCAAACACTGGATTTCCAGTTTTTAAATATGCATATGAAAATGTTCTAAGAAGAAATATTTTCATAAATGTTAATATTACCAAAGTCACCATTACCAGTAAGTAATGAACTTCATATGCATGATTTCATGGGTATTTTGTTCTTAATCGTTTTTAAAACTTCAGCATACTCCCACTGCTACTGGCCTGATGCACCACTGTCTCACTTCGCTCTTTAACCGTGCAAACTCCCAAGTTTTGATGGTGTAAAACTGGAGTAACACAGTGACGAATCAGGCCCTAACACAAAGAGTACACTGTATACATTTTTATTGTATAATTTATTGTTTTTTCCACTGAGCTGGCTATATTGTTTTATCCATTTGCGTGACAGGATGTCTAGGAAACAGCTGAAAGAATTATTTGCAGTGAATTTAAAACACACTGGATTAGAAAGACGCAGACACAAAAATCTTTGTTAAGCAAATAACAGCGTGCTACCCTTGTGTCAGATTGGGAAACTTAACTCCTTCATATCATAAACTGCACATATGATAGGTACAACAGCTCTCTGCCTCCTTTATTGCCTGTGCTGGTGTCCCTGACCTAGCTTTACCTACATGAAAGGCGGGCACTCGGTCAAAGCCAGTTCTCCGAGCTTTCCCGGGACACCAGTGGACAGAGAGCAGACAAACAGCCTTCCTATCCCAAACATGGCTCCGAGCATGGGTTGGAGCCGTCTTCTCCAGCTGCATCCGTCTCTCTCCACCCATGAAAAACACACGCACGTGACTTGTTGTGACTAAACACCTAACTCTGAGAAAACCAAAGGAGGATTTCCCTTTCAAACCTGGAGGATAAATCTCATTAAGTTAAAGAAAACAATCTGGTAAGAATGAAACCACAAATAGCGTCACTGAGAAAACCAGAAGAGATGAGCCTAAAGCCTGCAAAAAGGCAGGAGTTTCAGAGGTGGGCTCCAAAAGCCTGACGTGAGGACTGCACGTGCAACAGTCTAGTGCAAGCAGGGGGGACAAATAATGTGATTTTTCACCCATTGCTGCACACGCACAAGAAACAAGTCCCCGAGGGTTAGCTTGAGGGTGGGGTGGCCTCTCCTTCAGGTTTACAACGTTTTGTGAGTTTAAGCAGGACAATGGATTTTATTTATACATCGTTTCTGGAGGTTTATCATAAAGAAGTGAGCCCTCAAACGGGTTTCAGGCTGTCTCACCGCCTACAGCCAAGACTGAAAGCCACAGCCACACTCCGTTTACTGCTCCTGGGAGCCTTTCTCTGCGGCCAGCGATAACCCACCGCAGACACGGGCACGCTGAGTGGCATTCGCACAGGGCACAGTCATCTGCGCCTAATACTGTCATCTTCAGATGGTGCTTGCATTTCGGATGGGAACATTCCTCACACGTTTAATTAGACTGGGACTTTCATATACTCGAGTGTCCTGGGCTGGGACACGAGGAACAAGATCCCGGCTGAGCTCACCGCTGTTGCGCAGCACCCAAACTCTGTGCCCCGAAGGGACCCACCCCGGCGCGCGCTGTTTGGTGGCTGGCCAATATATGCATATATTGGAAATGCGGACAAGCCGTAAGTCAAGGGTTACAGTGCACTTGTCTCCAAGGAGGTTTCTCCACAGTTAATGCTTAATCAAATTTGGTTTAACCGCTGCAAGTTATTGGCCGGCAATTTTATTTACCATCGACGTCCATTTTGATCTTTTTAAAAATGAGATCTGTATTTGCGTCACTGAAAAAACATCCAACAATATTGCTTAAGACTGGAATAATCCTTAGGCTTGTTTCCTTTTAACCCAGAAAAGGAAGTTTTTGAAACAGTTACACCAGCATTTACAAAATCCAGGGTTTGACATCCACTGACTAATTAATCTTCACACATCATTGCCATTTCATGGAAAAGGAAACTGAAACACAGGCAAGTCCCCAAGCCCCCAAGCAGGTCGAAGGCAAAACCGGGATCGGACTTCATAAAAGCTGATTTCTCCACTAGGCATAGACTCCACATCTAACTTTATGAAATACATTTACGTTTTGTATTTGTACCAAATCAGAGCAGACTTTATAAAGTGTAAGGAAAGTCATCCTAACAGGTACTTAATTTCCTCCATTGCTATTCATAGCAGCCCTGCAAGAAGTCAACAGTGTATTACACAACAGCGTAGGTTTAGTGCTGAGGGTTTTAACAGGCAGGACAGTCAATAGATATTGAAAATAAAATGTATGCCAGACTCTGAACTATGGAAATCACAGGAGGCAACGGAGCTGTGTTGTGCTATGCTAGCCAGGAATCTAACTCAATAGCTGGTACAAATATATACTAAATAAAAAACGGCAACGAGCTCTGCTGCATAAATAGCATCTCTCTACACTGGCATACTACCCACCAGCAATCGGTCGCTGAAAGAGAACTGAAAGCACGCTTTTGGCATTGTCTTGAAAAAATGTGACTGCCCAGAAAAACGAGATCCAAACACATCCGTTTCCTTGCGCAGACAGTCGTGCACAATGTATTAGAGAAGTTCTGTCTGTTTGGGGTTTTTTCTTTCGGGTACCTCATCAGTTCTGCAGACAGATGGGTGTGACAGCACCACAACAAAGACTGAGGGCTGTATGTTATATAGCTCTATGACTTGTATTGTGAAAATGAAGATGCCATTGGGGCTATCTGCTCTAGAAATGCAATCAAACTGGCAATAGTAGGTAGGGGACTGAGTTCATTCCCTACAAGTTCTTGTCCAAAATCCCACCTCCAGTCCAAGTGCTGCCTTTGGGCTCCTCTTTGGAGCAGGGACACCGCTTTTTTTTCTGTGATGTAGAGACCCAAGCTTGGAAGCGAGTGCTTCGTGTGGTCCCAGACCTTAGAGCAGGTCAGCACTTCACCATCCTTGGCTTCTGAAACATCTTCTTCTTTTTCCGTCCAGAGGAAGTAAGAAGGTTCATTCTTGTGAGATTCATAATACACCCGTTAACTAACTTGCAGTGATTTAGGAGACTGCTCACACAAGCCATTCCTATGTTTAGAAGGTGAACACCCCAGATTCCCTGGGGACAGGAGCAACACAGTTTTTAGAACAACTCTCCCAGGTCATCAAGTCTGTAAACAAGTTCAGATACAGACAACTGATGTCTACCACCAATTTCTCCCAGTTTCTACAACTTCTGAACCAGACACCTGAATACTACAGTTGTATGCCTTATCAGAAGACTGCTCAAAAAGCGGTCTTAAGATCCACCACACTACAAAGAGGTGGGGAAAAATATACATATATGAAAGAAAATATTTAATAATCAGAAGCCATTTCAGCTTCTTTCCCCTCCTCTGTCACCCCTCTTCTTCTCAGAAAGACGAGTCGTTCCACAACCATCAGAGCAAACGAAGCCTCGTTTCCTGAGGATTTGCATCGCCTGTCTTCATTCCTCCCAGGACAACATCCTGCGCTTCTCCCCCAACTCCTTTATGATTCATCTTCCCTTTCCCTGCAATTCCTCCCTTCCCGACCTCTGGCCCTCACATCTGGAGGAGCGAGAGGCAGCTTGCGTGTGGCTGCTTCCAAGCTCTGCGCCTGCTGACGGACGCGCTGGAGAGACAAAGGTGAGGCTCACCCTGCCGACGTTCCTCCTGGGAGGATATGGATGGGGGTGTCTCTTCCCCGCTCAGCCACCATTTTCAATGAAAAAAAGTAGAAACTTGGTGTCTTTGAGAGCTTTTATGTGCCTGTCACACTGGAATGAAATTAGCCAAAGGGATAAATGTTACGTGAGCATTACCTACAGACAGAGGGGAAGCTGTTGCAGAAACCAAAGTAAAATATGAAAGAACTGAGAGGCACAGCTGGGGAAACCACTTCCACTTCACAAATTATCCCAGTCCCCAAACGATTGCCCGGAGTGAGTCCCGGGGTCTGATTTTAGCAGCCTGCAGCATGCTCTCTCCCTGCAGCCCACCGGTACCCATCTCTTCTAACAAAGGGAAGAGCACACGAGGTTTTCTATGCAAATCCCTGCCCCGGGAGGTGTGGGGATTCACATCCGTGGCTTAGGGAAGGGCTACACCTTAGAGGTCAGAAATCAAGGTAAAGGGAGCTGCATTCACCCCAGGTACAGAACAGCAAGGGCTGGTCTTCAACACATCGGCAACTTCAAAATGTCTTTCAGTGGCAACCTGACAAGGTTGTGTTTCAACAGGAATATGTTATCTCTCTTTCCAAGGCTGGGCAGGACACTTCCTAACAGACAACCCAACAGGCCCTAACAAGTGATTAAATAAGTTAGGTTTGGGGGGTAGGGTTTTTTTTTCCTTTTCTGTTCCAACATTTAAAGCCCGTGCTCCAGAGTCAGTTGAAGCAAAGACCTTGCTCCAGCAGTGCTGATAAGGACAACACGCCCTCACAGGTGGAGCTTGCAGGCAACGAGCTGGATGGGAAGGCAGATATCACCGCAGAAGTAATGGCTTCGCCCGCACTGGTGCCAACAGCACGTTTCTGCTGGAGGAACAGGATCAGCGTGGAAGGAGCCTTTGCCACGCAGTGGGCCGAGGACGGTTTATGGGGATGGCAGAATGGATGTGGTTAAAATTTTAATCAGGATGACATGTGTTGTTGACATATGGCAACGCACCACCATCTGGATTCAGAAACAGACCTGGGTTTTCAAGCTGTTGCTGGCCAAAGCCAAGAACATTGCTGAGGTGCTAGGTCAGACTGGCTGGGAAGGGTTCTGCCAGCAATCCCTCTTGACACAGTATTGCTTTCATTAAAGCAGCCTGCCTGCCTACCCATCTGAGGTGAAAGAGGGATAAAGTCCATGAAAGGTAGAAGAAACAGCGAGAGAAAAGGTCAAAAAAGGAGTCGAGATAATGCGCCCACTTTCTGCCCTGCTTCAGCCTCTGCAGCGTACTCAGGTTACTCAACTGCAGTCACTCATTTTGTGGTCTTGTAGGGTAAGCAATGTCTTCGGCTCTCGGCAGGAGCACTGCAGTTCAGTGCGAGGAGTTTCTGCCTGCCTCCCGAGCAGCAGGCATCCAGCACAAGAACAAAGCACCTGAGGTTCAACTCACTTAACCATTTCATTTCCACTGCAAGCCACGCATGGGCTGAGTTACCTTCATCCAAGGGGGGGGAAGGAAAGGAGAGAGAGAGGAAAATGTAAGCCACGCTTCTGTAGACTAATCTAACAAAGTAACAAAAGCAAACGAAAAAGAAAATTCCAAGGCAACTCTTAAAGGCTTAAAATGTCAAAGCAGCTAACATTTTATCCTAGCAGAATTCCTCCGGGATTAGCTTGGCTTTCCAGGCATAATAAAGTGTTTTACAGTTCCTTTATTTTACCCATCCCATTTCTCTTTTTTATTTGCATAACACTCTCATCAATTAGTGCGTCTCTGTTTGCTCTCAAACAAATCCAGCGCTCATGGCTAAAACTACAGCGCAAGAGAGACACCCAATAAACTCCTGCACGTCGTAAGCCGTCGCCTCGCTCGCATCTGATATGCCGCTCACTTGGAAGGGTTCGACTCTCAGCTTCACTGACCTGAATGCAAGTTGCGGGGGGAAAGGAGGGGGGCTCAGCATCTCAGAAATTTGGCTCCAGATCATTATGTTGCCATGAAACGTGCCTTAGCCTAACAAAAGCCATGGATTCGGATACACCGGGAAGCGTTGCACTGCGTAATGTCTTACTCCACGGACAGACCAAGGAAGCGACTCGCGAGCCAGCCTGAGATCAACAGCAGAAATTCCTCTTTCCTTCAGCGAAGCCAGGCTTTCATCCTCTGCCTTCAAAGGGATTACCTATAAAATTCTCAACTACGAGGCTTGTGTAATTACAGTCTAACTCCAGAGAAACCGTAGAAATGAAATTCCAGAGTTCTCATGTGTGTCTTAATAAGACACCATGCCCCAAATGCTGCTCCTCAAGAAGAAAGTGAGATGGCACCGTTACCTCCACCTTCCTTTTGGTTTGCTTCATGTTTGAAAACTCCAAACTTCAGCGCACAAGAGGATGAATTTATGATATGGGAGGCATCTGAAGTGCAAGCCCTAAGAACAGCGATGCAATTAACAGCTAACGTATGTGCATATTCCTCCTTTTGCAATGCAAGAATACAGCTATATTTTAAAGTTTTGTTAAGCAGTATTACATAGGACAGATCCCACATAGCACTTTCTATTATAAATTTAAATATGAATGGGAATTACATCACATTTTATTCTACTTCAAGTTCATTTTTGGAAAGCCACAAACAAGTTGGAGATTAACATCAGTCATCCCAGACTTCAGACAACACTGCTACAAGCTGGGAAGTATAGATATTAAAATTTATGTTCACCAGTTGCAAAACTATTAGCTAGTTTGGAATGCACATACATATTTTGTGCATATCCACCCTAAAAAGCCATAACATAATGTTCTGCATGTCAATATAAAACTTGCAACGACTCCCTTTTAGATATTAATTTCAGTGAAATAGTTAGCCCTGGTGCCTGGAGAACGCAATATTAAAAGAAGTATTTTATTTCTCAATCTATATAAAGAAGAGAACTATTCCCTTGAAAAATGTTCCCTTGATATGTTTTGTAAATAGGTTAATACAATTTGAAATTAAACTTGATTCTGCAGCATGATATTATAATGTCAGAAATGCAATCCAGAGGAAAAGCTGGCATTAATCATCGATTCCAAAATATAGTTACTATTTCCCCATAAAGCAGTAATGCCTGCAGAACGTTACACAGTCCACATGAACAGGGAGATGCTCGCCACCCCAAAGAGTTGCTGTCAACAGCTTAACTAAGCCCTGCGAGCACCCTTAACTGCAGGTTGTGAGAGCGGTGCCATTGATTTCCATCACAGCGCTGGATCCGAGCCGTGCAAGACTCATGAATTCTCTGGCCGTGCACACTCAGAGTATGAAAACAAACAAAGCATTTTCAAAGGCTCGCACAAAAATTTAGATAAGTTAAAAGAAGGCTTTTTTAAAAAGCTTTTTCCTTTTTTTAAAAAAACTCTATATCCCGACCTGGCACTCTCCCGGATTTTGTTTAGAGCTGGGGAGAGAGAACACCTCTTGGAAAATTTAGAAAGTGATTATGATTCTCTTTTGGCTTTTACTTTAACTATCACAGGTTTACCCCAAAGCTGTGTTTTACTTCTGTTATTTTACAAACATAAAAATCTCAAAAACCTCACGACCGGATGCATTATTTACTCAGCCACCAGCCCTTAAATATCACTTACCAAGGCACAGCCACCTCACCTTTCTCCTCAGACATCCACACCCCCACTTATCCACTTTCCTCCATTTTAACCTTGTGTCAATGTTTTCTATCTTCTTTTTCCTTTCTCTCTTTCTCTCTGCTTCCCTCTCATTCTTACTACAGTTATTACTTAACCTTCAGGTACCCACTTAAGCAACCCACCAAATAGCAATAATGATCACCCAGAGTCAATAGTGTGGTACGTAATCACCTTGCCTACTGTGTTAATGTCAGTTATCTTTTGCTAATGTACATGACATGCTTTATCTTTGTAGAGTGGCAAGAGCGAATTACTGTTTGTTTAGGATCAGCTATTGTTACTGCACCTGGGCTTTTTTTCAATTCTTGAAGTGGGTTTTTTTTTAAGTAAAAAAGAAAACATTAACATGTAAAAAAAACCAAGAGAGAAGTAATGCAAGATTCTCCTATCACATCCATGCAAACTCATCTCTGAAGATGATGGAGTTACACCGCTCCAATGATTCCCCTGTGATAGCCACACTGTATAACAGCTTTAACCGTGCCAGATTATTGCCTGGATGCTACTCAGAGACAGGGCACACCACCTATAGCCCTGTGTTTCCCTACAAGGTTTGGGGTTTTTTTTCACCTCTTATTTACTGCTTTTTTGTTGGTTGGGGGGGGTTGGGTGTTTGGGTTTTTTTCGATAACTTGCTTATTTTTCTAAAGTACCGAAAGCCAGGTCCTTCCTGAGGAAGAACACACCACGCAGAAGGATGTACTGCAAAGCTGGACACTGGACAGAGAGGATACATTGCAAAGCTGGATGTTCCCTGAACCCTATGTGCCAAAATGGTAACCCAAGGCAAGTTAAGCCTCTGGGTGTAAAGCTCATGTAATTTGTATTAACTTCTGACGCTCTCCTGGCTGTAAAGCCACAGCTCCAGAGCAGGCATGCAGAGTCCCGGGTATTTCCCTGCTTGCTGGAGAAAGAGTTTGCTCTGAAAAGCCAACCGTGGGGCAGCCGCAGACCCTCTGCAGTGCTGCAGCCGTCTATGGAAGTGGAGCGGTTCCGTCATTTACACAGCAACTGTAATCTGCGTAAACAGATTCTCAGAAATGTCCTCTTAGCTCTTGAGTTCACTTTTGTAATACCACAGGTATACCCAGCCAGCTCCACAGAGAGAGACAATCCAAATACACCAAGGGAAGAATAACTTATTCTACATTTCTGAATCCCATAATAATATTTGTTCTGAAGGCCTCCTATTCCCTCTACCAGAGACAGAAAGGGAAAGAGAAAGAAAAAGGGAATGTGTGGATACACGTACACAGAGAAACACATGCATTTAACATGATGTCAAACCCTTATCTGGCCTTAAAAAACTGGCAGAAGGGTTGACTTCTTTATAGTGTTAGACCATTAAAGCTACAAAACCTCAATTAAAAAACTGCCAGAAGATTTTTTTACTTTGTTCCAGAAGGATATAAAACCAGTTATGAGGAAAAAAATCTGCTTTTTACATGGAAAGTCCAAACCATAATTACTGCCACACTTAATGTTACTGCACACCAGGATGATTCTAACTCCCATATCATTATTTTTTATTTACTATTTATTTTGCATTTTCTATTCTGTACTTGATAAGGCATAAAAAAATCCAAATTAAATAGTATAACATATCGTTAATACGGTTTATTTTCCCCAAGACCACAAACACACCAAACCAGTTTGTTTACCCTTGGTTTATTCTTGCCTGTGAGCAATCTGGAGGAGGGACAATAGGCAGGAGTGGTGCACAGCACAACTGGGATTCAACCCAAAATGGCACCTTCTGTGGCTACTTGCATCCTGCACGTGAAAACTCTAGCAACCATATTTATCAAAAAAAAAAAAAAAAAAAATTATAGTAGGCTTTTTTAATAAAGTGACAAGAAGACACGGGCCCTTTCTTTCTCTTTGGTAGGTCAAATCTGAGATACAGCAAGAGAACCGAGCGTGCTTTTATTGTATTTGCCCTCTTTAGACAATATTTCAAGATGCAATCCCAGTAAGGTCTCTGGTTTAGATCTTGGTGTTCATCTACCGCAGCAGTAGCTGTCTTAGGAATATAAAGGGTTGATAAGAGGGATAAATACAATGGGAGCACTAAGAGGATAGTAGTTGGCCTGTGCTCCAATGGATTTTGATCCGTTTGGGGCGAAATCAAGCTGACTCTATGAGATGTAGAGGGTAGGAAAAAACATGAGGGTAGAAAAGGTTTCTGTCCATTATTTTGTGCTCTGGAAAGATGCAATCTCAGGGCTGAGGAAGGTCGTTTCCCATTCTTTGCGAGCACGTCCACCACCGCTCGGCGGGGAATGGGAGCCAAGCCCTGGCCCACACGGTCCACCCGGGAGCACGCTCTGCGCTCCCGTTCTGCACAGTCCCTCCAGCAATGCACTCCCCGCCGGCAGGAGGACCAGGAGATGTTAATGGACCGCTTTGAAACCAGAAAGTTCTCAATACGTGTAGGCACGTGGTGTTTCTCTGACGCGATGGGCATACTTGTCCTGGCTGGCTTCCAACTCTTGTAATTACATGCTGCTGACCTAACGACCCCTTGCAGTTTCCATAGGCTGTGTTAGTTTTCACTTCCTATTGTGTTGCTTTGCACTTTCCAAGAGTTGCCATGTGCAGCCCCAGAGACACCTGCGTTTTGCAGATGGAGCTACGGAATGCTGCTTACCTTCTCAGGGAAGCTTAATTAATTTATTACTGTAAAGTTGGTTTGGTGCTAGGAGATGCTACTACAGTCTAAGATCAGTAACGACAAACCCAGGTAATGCTGGTTATTTGAGGAGGAAAACCAGTATTTCACGTAGGTTCTCCTTCTTTCAGAGTCACACCATGAAAAACAAAAGTTTTTTTTCTAGAAAGACTTTTTTTGCACTGATTCCAACCCCTCTGATGGCCCCAGTTCAGCAGCATGCAGCTCTGGGTGCTGCCTTTAACATGAGTTCGTTTGCTGTTGAAGGGGATAGGAATTAAACGAGAAAGCGGGATACATGTGGCAGGTTGGGGATCTGCTGCAGGGAAGACAGGGTTAAACCAGCCCTGAGCACTACGGAGCATGTTTGAAGGAAGTCTCACAAAAGTAATTTTAACTCTCTCTGTCTCGCTCCCTCCCTCCCTCCCTCCCTCCCTCCCTCCCTCGCTCTCTCCTCCCCGTCTTCTTCCCCCCTTCGTCTTCCCAGTTGTACATTATTCCTCATTCTTTACATCGTGGTTATATTTATTCCTTGTTCCATTGAAGCCATATATTAAAAGTGCCAGTTCCGAGCTTCTGCTGTACAAGGGGAAAGAAAGGAAGAAAAAAAAAAAAAACCCAGAAAGGAAAAAAAGTGCTCGTATTCAGTTCCTGTGAGCTCTTGCTCACTTTGAGCACTGTTCCTATTACACAATAATGTGTTATTTTGTTGAATTTTGGCATCCATCTAGCTTGTCTGGTCAGGAGCCAAAAAATTAGAGTGTGTCAGTCCACCAGTTCCTCTGCAGAGAAGCGCTCCCCTCGCCCAGCGCGTGCTCCGCGCTCCTGGCCCCAGGCCAGCAAGGGAAATCCATTTTACATAAAGAACGCACAGAGCTCAAGTGCTCAGAGACTTTTTACCTACTAAAATAACTTTATGGACAAATGCCAGTCTGCGAGACACATGCGGCAGAGAACATTTGGCACCAAAAACAAGGTAAAGCGCTCCGCAGAGGTACCAAAGTTTTTCAGAAACGAGGAAATGGCTGTCAGTGCCGTCGTGGCACGTCACGTGACTTGGCACCGCCCGCCCCATTGGCCGGCCCCGCAGCCGAGGCAGCCGCCATGTAAGGAGCGGAGAGCTTCGCCCCTCGCTGCATTCTTAAAATGGCGGACCTGCCGCGCGCCCGGCGAGGCGAGCCCAGCCCCAGCCCCAGCCCCAGCCGCGGGGCTTTTTTTCTCCCCCCCCCCCGTTTTTTTTCTTTTTTCCCCCTCCTTCCCTCTCCGCTGAAGTTTTTATAAACCTTTACAGATTTGAGTAGAAACAGATTTCTCACAACTTGCTCTGCGTCTCAATTTCACAGCTCAGCATACACTCAGGCACTGTCAAAAGCTTGACAGCGTTCCAGGGAAAATATTAACTGTAAACTTTCCAACAGGAATTGAAGGCACACACGGCTCCCGTCAGGATGTCCCCCTCTACCAAGCGCGGAGAAGGCAATGTTTTCACAGGTTTCCAAAGCTCGCGCTGCCGCAAAAGCCGCCGCGACCCCCGAGACGGTCCCGCTTCGCCGCATCACCGGCGCAATTAAGAAGGATGCCTCCTCTCCGGCGACGAAGCACGCCGCCCGCCTCGCGCTCGCAGGCCGGACCCGTTGAACACTGCATGCTCTGATGTATAAATATTTGCCTCTGGCTAAAGTTCAAGCAGCCCTCTGTGGCTGCCAGACACAACAGAAAACCAACATCCAAGGGAAAGTGTTTACTGCAGCCCTGGCCAAAGCAGTGACTGCCAGCGAGCAAGCCGCTCGCCTCAGCCCGGCCCGCGGGCGCTTATCACAAAGTACCTGGCCGGCCGCCACCCCGCGCCTGCCACCCTTCCCGGGAAATGGTTAATTTATTTAACGTGCCGGTTCGCCCTCGCCTGCGCTGACAGCCTGGCGTGAGGGTCTGTGGCATGAGGGGAACGCGTCCTCCATGTGGGCTCAAAGCGTTAACCCTTCGTTAAGCGAACGTCCGTAACGCCACCGGTTGTCTGCCCGGCCCCGTTTCTGAAGTGGAGCCGTTATCTTGGACTCGAACGCGCGCGCGCGCACAAAAGCTTGCAGGCAGCTACTCCTCTGCAGAGCCAACTGCCTGCGCGCGCTGGAAAGAGACAACAGGAAAGCGGTCGCATACGGGATGTCTTTCAGCAGCAAAAATTAATAGATTTTGAAATATACGGCGCTAGTTGGTGATGCAATGCTGTTTAAGGGATACAAAAATAAATTTTCTCAGCCCTCTCCCACCCTCCAAACCAAACATTACTTAGAGTCTTCACCAAATAAGGGTAGCTAAATCCAAGTAATTCAACTCATGAATCAGCAGCTTCAATATTCATAAAATCACTACAGAAAGGTAAGGAAAGGAGGAAAAAAAAAACAAACTGGGGGAACCCTACAGGAGGCCTGGCTGTGATCGGGGCTGTTATCATTGTGGTCATCCTTGAAACAGCTTCCCAATACACCAATAATCATAGCGTTAAAATGCGGGTAGATGAACACGCCAAGACCCTGCACATCTGACTCGTTCGCGCCGTAAATGAAGCAGACTTTACTATGAACAAACAGGAAAAACTGTATTTTGGGGAAACGTCTCGAAAAAAGAAAGTACGTGGAGTTACTAAGGAGGGAAGAAATGAAGGAATGAAAAAAAAGCAAGTCCTCATATTATAATTTAACTAAAATGCAAAGAGAGTTATACAAATAATTGTTTTGGTGTTGCCTTTAATATACGCATTTAAGCCACTGAATTATTTGACTATTGTCACAGAGTCTATCTACTAAGGTAGATGTTAAGTCACGTAGTTTGCTGTAGCTCTAAACTGGAAAACAAATCTTTACTCCTCATTACTCTCTTAGTCTACATTTAAAAATTTGCGAATTCACTGTAAACCCCCACAAATATCAACTAATCCCCTTTTCTACTCCGTTTTCTTATTAAATACGAGGGAGTTAACACAGAAAATGTGATGAAAGTTTGAAATTTAATGAGTAATACAGAAAATTACTTATGAAATTTTCTTATTTAATACGAGTATTAACAACTCTGCTCGCCTTGTCCAAGCTGGTGGCAGCCTGCAAGCGGTGGGTGATGTCAGTGCCGTCGATCTCCTTTAGCCCTAAGAAGCCCAGCACTAATAGTATCAGGACGGGCTTCCAGGAGGCCCAAGCGAATCATGTGAAAGAGGATCACAGAGGAATGTTCTGTTCCCACTGCGAACAAGACAGAATTAACTCTGAGATGCTTCCTTCTGCTGCCCTGTTTGTCCGAAAGGTCAAGACGATTAGCCCTTGTATACTCGGAACCGACCGTCAAAACAAAATGTATGCTAAACCTTCATCTATTTTAAACGGACAAGAAGACACACTTCGGAAGGATCGTTTAAGATGCGTTTAAGGTGGTGTGAGTTATGATTTTTCATTCTGCTTGTTAGCTGCTGTGCAACAACAGCTGCCTGTTAACTTTTTGTTATTTCAAGAAGATTCAAGGCGGGTTTTTTGAAGCACAATTACCTTTTTCTGGTAAATATAGTGAAAGAAACGAAGAATGTGGACAGAAGAAAGCAAGCCTGATGTTTAAGTCATCGTGCATTTTAAAAAAACCCACTACACTGGCAAGCTTAATTCATTACAACAATTACTTCATCTGGCGGATTTCTATGGAAATATATACATTGTTTACCACAGTGAGGATTCCTTTACCAGTCATATCTTTGAAGTCCGAAGATTAAAAAGCAGATACACGGAAAGCGTTAAAATTGTCCAAGTGGTTTCATACCGTGTTTGTCTACATTATGCAGAAGAAAAGGTACTTACCAGATCTTAATTGACTATATATTTAAGAATGATCATAGCAACATATTCAGCACATTACCAACGGGTATGAAATGTTACACCCAATAAATGTCGTGTGACACGTACCTAATGGGTATTCTATCATGTTCAAAGAGTATAAAACAAATACAGAAAAAAATTTCATCCAATTGTATCTTTTTCATTGAGCATCAATGTAAATATAGACTGAAGCAATCAAAATGCTGGAAATATAAATATTCCTTTTAAAGCCACTGAATCCATCACTTTACTAGGAAAGGCTTAGCTATGTTATTTGCAATTCCCTCATTGCACAACAATGTACATTACTGTCTGTAAGCTCTAATTTGGCATGGCGCATCATTAATGACCTGAATGGTGGCTGTTTCACACATACATATTTAATTACAACAGCTGAACAAATTACATATTTATGCTTTATAAAGGGGATTGCCAGTCTAATTCATTTGCTATGCATGCAGGTACAGGGCTCCATCTGCAACAGCATCTGCACAACAAGAGCTAACAATTATCCATTGTAAGTGAGTGAGTGTATCTGGTGAAACCTGTAAGAGATGCAATCGTATTAACCACTTCACTGCCTACAAACTAGTATTTTCTCAATGGACCACAATATTTTAAATAATTTATCAACAATAATACTACTTTGCATTTTCACAACACCCCTCATCCGAACATCTCTGAGCACTTTATATGCTATAAAAAATTAAGCCTTAAACACTCCTGTGAGGAAAGTAGTTCTTATCCCAACAGCATATATAGGGAAAGGAAGGCACCTAACCCTAAGGGGCGGGTTCCTCAAAAGGCACAATAGGCTTCAGTGGACCTATGCTGATTTACATTATTTTAACCTATGATCTTGCCCTGTGTGAAAGGTGAGACAAAAAACCAGCGGCAAAGAAAGAGAGTCAGATCCCCGTAAAATTAATACGGTAGTTTAAGCCTTAGAAGACTTGGCTTCCATGGGCTTTTGATCAAGCTTAAAATTATTATCCACAACCTACCGTCCTTAATTGTACAAAAACTCTTACTGAATTATCTAACAAGCCCTCCAAAACATGAATAATTATTTCTAAAAATTCACGGAGAGATGGCGAGAGATCAGAATAATGGAAAAACATAAATGTGATATAAATCTTCCAGAAAGAAAGGAAGAGTAATCTTGGCAGTAACAGTCCAAACTAATGTTTACAGAGTAAAAAATTAACAGAACAAAATCAAAGCACATAAAGGAGACAACTGAGCTGCCTGAACCAATTAGTATTACTGTTTTAGCACAGATATTTTTTGACAAACTAGATATATCTATGGTGTAGATCAAGTAGAAGTACAGTATTATTAGAACAATAAAAGTTGCATATTTAGATTCTGGCAAAGTACTTAGTACAAACTCTCATAAAATTCTGCATGCGCAGCATTATTTTGACTTGGTTCTGAAGTTATTGTGTGGACTGAAAACTTACTGTAACGTATGAAAATTATGAACAATCACCTCCCGAGCTGAACCTACTCATTTTGTGAAGTACTCTGGGGAAAGGAGATAGTCAGAAAGAGAGCCCCATCTTATTTAAGATCTTTGCTAAAAGAAAAATAGGAAGGGAATGAAAATCATGCATAGCCACGAAACAGATGTTTGATGTACTTCCAGAAGAACAGAGAAACAAAGAAAGGTGCTAGAAGTTTGGAAGCAGTCTGAGCACAAAATTAATTTAGTTTCAGAAAAATGGACAAACACAGTAAGAAAACCAAATAATTACAGGGACAGAAAAAAATGAGGAAATAATATGTCAAAATAAGCATACCAGTGACAGCAAAGAGAAGAGCTTGCAGTGTTGTATGGCAGTGGCAAAAGTCATTGAAACTTCTGGCAGTCCAACATTTTTTGAGAAGTGAAAGGTTTTTCATTACTTGGGACATTTAGAAGTAAAGTAGATAATCAGTGCTCTATAGGAAAGGCTATGTACCAACAAGACAAGATCAAACAAGTCCTTTCCATCTCTAATTTCTTCGGCTTTACAGGAATGTTAAATAGCTCGAGAATTTTCACATAATAAATATATAATAAATCTAAGGATCAGCCTAAGTATAGGATTATGGAAAATTATTTCAACTTCAATACCTGAAAGAGGAAGCATTTAGAAGTAAATGAATCAATAGTGAAGTTTCCCATTATCATTTACAGGCTCTATTTAGAAATAAATAGGTCTAAATAGGCTACTTGGCATGGGGCAGCTGTAGGTCAACATTCTACATCAGACACTGTAATTTGCCATAAGTGCAGAGGTGCTCATTAATTACAGGGAAATTTGAAAGTATCCCTCAGGCCTATGCTGTAGCTGCCAAACTGTTCAGTGAAGTGCAGGCACCCTCCAGGAAGTTCTGGTGCTGCTGCTGCTTTAAAGACATGATTGGGCTGTGCAGTACAAAAGATCAGCTGTCCCAGGATGGATATCTCAATTGGAAAAGCTATTTTATCGAATTAACAGCTATGGTGTTCTGTGAGTGCACCAAGTGCCACAGCTGCTTCCATGTCAGCATCCAACATCATCTGGATCTGCTGGCCCCACCGACTTCCCCGAAACACACTTCTCACAGAGCAAAAATATGGGACAGAGAGCCATTAGAAAGAAAGAGGGGGAAAAAAACCCGAAAACCAACCCTTTTTAGGGCCGTGAATGGTGGAATAGGAATTCCAGACGTCTCCTTCCCTCAGCAGGGCAGCTCCGACTTCCTCTTGGCCCAACCTGCCCGATATTTCTGGATCCTGGCAGCAGCGAGTGACAGAGGGAACTCCGCACAGCACCGAAATCCCGGGCAAGCCAGCATGTAAACTCTGCACATCTTCCCTGACACATGCAGCTGTATCCTCCGTGATACGTGCATGACCAGTGGAGTTGTTCACAGGTTTAAACTGCTCGAAAAGAATCTAAAATATATTTATTTTAAAAAGGGGGGGGGGGGGGGGGGGGGAAGGCGCAATTGCTTAGTAGACACATGCCAGGCAACATCTCTGTAATTACATTTTGTTATGTTGCAATGCCTGCTTTTTCTACACCCTTAATTAGGCAAGAAAAATCAGGAGAAAGATCATCCCAATTTCTCCCCAGCTTCCTGGGTTAACATTACACAGGATCAACTACTGTACCTAAATGCCCTGTCACAGTACCTCAAGTGACCTTGTCAACTCTGAAAGCTGGTCAACAATCCTCTTAATGCGGGGGAACACAAGCCACAGTTTTAACACCACTGCCCGGGAAAGATGCTAGCAAGAAAATAAGATTCATTTATTGTTTATATTCCCCTATTCCCTTTCCAGGCATAAAAAGAGTCCAAAGCAACCCACCATTAAAGCTGTACTTAAAAACAAGGGGAGGGAAAAAAGACCGCCTCAAAATGAGGTTGCCTGCTACTTGGATTAGACGGGAATGCGTGCAGGGCTGGCAGAGAGACTCCGGGATAAGGCCAGCTCGACTGCACGGCAGCTGGGTGAGAACGCGACATGGCAACAACCTTTAGTCCAGCAAAGTAGTTACTCCTGAGGATCAAACATTTTAGGCACGGGTTTTGACAGCTGATCTTTAATTTTTTAAGTTTTTACCTCTCCAGAGTAATCTCAATCAAAAAAGTAGGTATGTGTGTTAGGTTTCACTTATTATCTAATGCTGCGCACTCAAAACCAGAAGTTGACGACTCTGTTTTTAAAAATTCTGCCTTTAGACAATGTGTAACAAAAGCGCTTAGACTATTGCATCTACTCTTTCTAAAGATGCAGTCTTCTGCTCTGGAACCACAGAAAAAGTATTCTATTTATAGGAGTAAATCTATTTTTATAATACATTTTCTGGGACAGTTTGTTTTTGTTTTCTTTTCTTTTGTTTGTTTTGTTACAGCCAGTTGGAGCATTTATATGAAAAAGATGGGGTCAGTTTGCAAGTTGGTATAAATCTGAATACTTCAACTGAAAAGCAAAGTGATGGTTTTTTCAGCCGTTATGGGACTGAACCATCATCATGCTTAACTTGCTCCATTTGCATATCCGATTTTTCCATGCCTCATGCCATAATCACCCTCTACGTAATGCTGCAATTTGCAACTGGAGAGATAATAACGATTTCATAAACAAGATTATAACTCCAGGTATTTAATAAAGCAACAGGAATGCAGGATTACAAAGGAACAACTAAGGTACTGCACCGAAATTCCTCTGGAGGAATTAAAGCTGAACAAAAAAGAATACAATAATTGAAAACAGATTTTTGCAAATTTTCCAGCCTTGTTCTTTAGGCAACCATAACTCTTTAAACTGTCATTTGTAAAATTCCACTCCGATACTCCCCAGACTGTTGCAGCGGGTGCCTGTAACTTCAGTAGCTGCTCTTGTGACTGCAGTGCTACTGCAGTTGCGTTCCAGCAACACACAACGCTTGCAGAGTTGCAGAAATATTAGTAAAACACACATATATATATATATATATATATACGGGGGCCTAATTTAAAAGCCAATAATGAATCAGGTTTTGTTGAATTGTCTGAAGCTATCAAAGCATTTAGTATCTTGCTGCGTACATGTATAGCTGACAAATGCGTTAAGAGCGTCGAGTTCAAATGTCAGACGCTGATCCAGACTGGCTGAGGCCTGCTAGGTGCAATGAACTCTCCCCCGAAGAAGTTTATTGTAGAGAGGCCAAGTTGTTCTCTTAAAATAGCCTGTGTTAGCTGGATCCAAGAATTACAGTCCCCTTGGCCAAAGGTGTACAGTCGGGATGACTTCTGCTCCCTCTTGTCAGACCTTCTTGAGCCCAGAACAGTCATGTCTCTCTTAAATTAAGAGAAACTGCTTACAGATCTAGAAATTTAATGCCAAACAGGAACACCGCTGAAAACAAGTCAATATGGGTCAGTCAATGGACTGTACTGGGGAAGACATGAACTTGTAGCAAGTTGCCAAGGCTAAGCAGTTGAGAAATGAATCAAAATGTTCCAGGACTTCAAATTATCTTGGAACCTCAAATTTCGTTACCACACTTCATCTCCTGCCCAGGATGGAGCAGGGCCGAAGCCCAGCCCCAGGCAGTTGGTGCTCCACTCGAGGAGTAACGAGAGCTTCCAGGGAATTCTCTAAAGAAGCCCAGCAACCGCTCCAGAAGGGTCAAGATGGGGAAAAAAAACCCTAAACTCTCTCCCATTTCCCACCTGGCAAGCACAACCCACCTTAGGCGGTAGATGTTACGATTACCAGTGGTATTTCCCAGCATAACGATTGATCTCTTAAACTGATTTGCAGGTAATATTCCTGCTGTGCAGCTTCTTGCTAAAAGCAGCAGAAAGAGCCTCCTAGTAACTGTTTTGCTTTGTTTTGAAAACAATACAGATGCACGGTATTGTTTTAGTCTGAATAGTTCATATTTTTAAAAATTATTTCAAAAATATATTTGCATTAACCTGCCTGTATTTGAGTCCTCCAGAACACACTTCTGTTTAGCACATGTATTTTGGGCTCTGCCACTTTCTGACTTTAGAATCAAGTTTGATGGTAAACTATTATTTTTAATAAATTCTAAATGTTCCTTCCTTTCTAAGAAGCTCGAATCTGCTGCCATCACATGGCTCCGATTCACAGGAATATTTATTGTGCTGATAATTGAACTCCAGTCATATGACTGAAAGAGGCTAACAAAAAAAAAAAAGAAAAGGCAAAAAGCTCAACTGTAATTTCTAGACATCTATAAATTTCTTATTCTTTCTGCAGAGAGGAAGCTCCCTGGGGCTTTCTGGATAGCCTCAGTTTTATTTATCACCCACTCTCTTCCAATCTATGAATGCTATAATTCTTCCTCTTGCAAAGAGATGAACATGGCCTCAATCACACACTCGCCTTGTATCAACTAGACATTGCTAAACAGCCGTTATGGTAATGGAAAATATTGATGACCCAAGGTCTTGGTATCAGTTTCAGTTCCTGTTGGCTAAAAAACTCAAATCTGAGGTCTGAACCGGTCTGCGGTCATATCTAACCATTGCTGCTGCCCTCTCACTTGGTGTTTGGAAGAGGGACACGAGCAAAGGCGTTCTCGAAATGATGTTCTAGCAGGACTGCTGGCAGCAGAGGGAATGGGAGGGGAAGGACGCAGATCTGATCTCACATCGATATGGGCAGACTCTAGATCTCAGACTGTTCACTGCACTGTATAGCTAGTAAGCTTGATCACAGTAATTTTTGTACCAAGAAAATACAAATACTGTGTTACTGCAGCTCGCATATAATAATAAAACCCAACAGGTTCTGTCTAATCAAAGGTACCTGTGTTTCTGAACAAACAAGTGAACATTTGCCCTGTAGCTCATTTCTTGCAAGGCACAAAAATGTCTCCTTCCAGCCTCTTAAATGGCTTTTTCAGCTAAATGGGCTCCAATTGGAAAGAGGTCATAAATTTTCAAGAAGACCTCCAAGTAATTTTAAATATACTTTATTATTTTCACTTTACTTTGTCAATGATATTTTTATTACAAACTTAAAATACTTTTGCAGATTGATTTTATCCTTCGCAGTTTGCAAAATGCAGATTTTTTTTTAGAGCCTTAAACAGACCTTAATTTAATACCACTATTTTTGGTTCAATCACAATCAAATCTATGTTTATAATGCTTTCCTGTGTCCAAATAGCTTTCTGTGCTCCAGCACACATTGTTTAATATTTCTGCATTAAAAGAAGCTTCTCATTTTGCTCAATCTAGGTGACTCTGCCAAGAAGTATTTCTGAGCATGAATAAGCCATGAAACATATATTCAAATTCAGATTAAAAATATGCATTTTGAGCTTGGAATGAAGAATAAACAGCTGGAATCAAACCTTGGCCCTATTAAGGTCAACGAGAAGAGTTCAAAAGTGAATTGTTTATGATTAAGGATATGTGGGTTCTAGCGTCAGCTTTGCACACGATGCAGATTCTAACTATCATTGCCCTTTCTTCACCAGTAAAATGGGAATAATACCACCCTGCACTGTGGCAGATCATTTCTGAAAAATTCTAAGCGCTGTATGCATTTTAAAAATACAAGACTTACATGAACAATTCAGTAATTTCAATAATTCTTTGGTATTACTTGATACTACACCGGGTAGTACAACTGAATCAAAGTTGCACAGCAGCTTGTGAACTTTACGATTGCCAGTTTGAGAAAAATGATGTGTATCTTATTTTTCCCATTGAGCAAGGCTGTGATATTTTTACCTGTCCGAGCAATCTAGTTTTGGCATTTAAAACATTTCTGAGGAGTAAAACTATCTTGCATCTTCCTAAATTACTGGTCAGATTAGGTCTCTTCACCATCATCTTGCACGTGCCTTTGATGCGAATGAGATCTGGACACTCACTTGCCTACTTCAGCTGTGCCAGCTCCCACTGACTGAGCAACTTTCCCTGAAAGTTAACTGTTCCTTTTACTCGCTCTCAGGCTTTAGGGGGGGTTGCATTTCGCCTTTCCTCTCTCCTGCCAAACAATACGATAAGTCGAACCTTGTTTTCCAAACAAATGGAGAACTTCATGTTAACAAACTAGCCAAGTCCTGCTGCAAATGGAGAACATTGATAAGAGAGTACAAAGAAATATACTCAACTACTGGCCACAATTAAACTTCTTTTCTAATGAAGCATTACAGCTGAATGCACACACTGGAAAATATTGTCACGGCAGATACCACCAGACCTTCAACTGTCGGTGGCCCGAGGTAAGCTTGGCTATTCAGGTCCCTTCAAATCTTCCTGAGAAATTTCCGGGGCATCCTAGCTTGGGGCAGTGGTTTCTATCTAAATGACAGCCTCAAAGAACTGCAGCTGAAGAACATTTCTCACAACGCCTTGTGTGCTTTTTGAAGCCCAGCCTGCAGGTTTTGCCATTGCCCAAAGCCAGCTCTGACCAGATCTTTACAGCTGCCTAGACTGGAATCCAGGAAAAAAAAAAAAAAAAAAAAAAAAGCTCTACTATTTTGCATGGGATTCTTTCAGTCTCTTCAGCAGCATCCAGCTCCTTTTATTTTACGTATGTATGCATATGTGTGCATTTATTAGTAGTGAGCGGTATCAGATGGCTCTGCACAAAACCCAAAGCCCAGGCAGTTACTTTTTAAGCTTCCCTGCATTAAGACACAATCAAAATGTCGATGATGTAGAAAAGCAGTGTCTAGGCTGAGAAAGTTGGTTTGCCATGTAATCTGGAAACCACTCTGAGTCCCACTTAAGCCCAGTTTCCCTTGGTCTTTCCTTTGTGGTCTTCTCATACTGTCACTTAAATGCCAGTTTTGCTATGGTTATTTTGGGGATGTGGATGAATGCCTACATGTTCCAACCACCAGCTTCTCAAATGCAGTTAGGAGCCATGCATGAATCTCACTCCCCTGAGATTCTGCAAGGTTTCACGAGCTAACAGGATGCCTTGTTTTGTGCCATTTCATTACCATGCTAGGGAGCCGTTAAAACTGAAATCATTGATACAATAAATTGAATCAAATCTAGTAAAGTCCGCAGTAGTATGTACTAAGGCACAATATGGAAATATTAAAACAGCATCACAGATGCAATACATTGTGCACTATGTAGATCAATTATTGGCCAAATCAAATATGAATCAAAGCACTGCACAAGCACAAAGGTAGAAAAGCTCGGTAAGATCACCCGGCCCACCTCTATGTACACAGTATGATTCCTACAAAGACATTTTTAGCCATTTCTCCTGCTTTCAAATGACTCAAACTGAAGGGCATTTAATTTTACCCTTGGGGAGTACTCCACATCTACTACATTTCTTTGATGGTATGTTTTTTAGTTGTACTCCCAAGTCCCAACCTAAATTATCCTTCACTCTCCTTAGTGTTCACACCCTTCATATCATCAAAGATCTTTCACATCTTCTCCCTAAGGTGAGCTATACATATTTAGTGCACCAGACTGTGATAACATTATCCTCAATAAATAGCACGTACATAAGGAACCCATTGACTTAGAGGAAGTCTATCTATGGACCAGGTTGTTAAAGAAATAAGGACAGGGCAATCTGGCCTTAATCTTCATCCATAAATCAATAATACCAGATACCCTTGCAATTTCTCTTTGTTCTGACTTTCCGCAAGTATGGTTGTTAGAGCTTCCAATAACTGCAAATGCAATATTTTCTGGGTAGCGAAACAAGCCAAGTGAGAGAACTGATGAACCCCTTTAAGACAACAGGATGCTGCCATAGAAGTGACCCAGTTGAGAGGACTTCGGTGGATTTGCTGCTGGTTTTAGTATGTTTGCTCACATTCCTGCTTGTCCAAGGCTGTCTCCATGCCCCTGGAAGGTCACTGAGACAGCAGAGCTCCAGCCAGTGGTTGCAAGCTAGGGCAGGTAACCATGGAGGGAGAATTTTCACCATTGTTCATGGGATAAAAGGCAGGGAAAAAAAACATTTCTGACCCTTAAATGAGGACTGTCGAGAGGGCCAGCGTTTAATGGTTTGTAAACACAAACTCAGAGCTATAAATGCATTGCTTATTCCCACTATAATCCCTTTTCGAACTGGTTCCCCTGATGAATATAAGCAGTATTGATTTTTAAACCCATGTAGGTTCTTAGAGGCAATGCAGACTGACTTAATTATAATCAATAAAATTTACAGACAGTGATGCAACCCAGCAGAAGCATTCCTACCAAAAGTACGGCATAAGAATACTCCAGTTTCCCTACTGCACTGCTAGAATATGACCTTAATACATATTTTATTATGTATAGAAGCCTGTCCATGAATCCATCAGAAGATCACCTGCATCTCCACAGTTACAACTAACTGGGTAGCGTCTACAGTTACCTTTACGTATCTTCAGTGAGCAAAGAGAAAGGAAAGTTCCATTGGTCTTTGCAAGAGCTACTGCAAGCATCTCTCTCCTTTTGGATATTCCCCCATCTTTCAGTCTACTTACTCTCTCCATCTCTATCTGGAACTATTTCTATTGCACTGATAAAACACTAAAGGGCAAAGAGACTGAAGGCGAGATTTGTCTCACTTCAATGTGGCTGTCTAATGGCTGGGCACATCTCAAAGCGAGGTGCTTCTGCTCTTTGTGGAGTCAACAGTGAGAGCCAGGTGGTTGCAAAAGCATTTTGCTGGGCTGAAATGCCCTCAGGGAGTGCCTCTCCCATTTCACCAAACAACAGAACCAGCCTAGACAACCACCTTAGACCAAACACCCACATTTTATACAGATAAACTTAGATGAGGGCAACCTAGTATTTGCCTGGATCACAGAGTTTGTGGCAAAACCCAAGTGGAATGATAATCTGACATAGTTCAGACTAGGACAGAAATTCCCAGAGCATCCTTCTTTTCTTGACAAGGTGGCAAAAATCAATGGCAGAAGGAGGAACAAGGCAGAAATCCAAAACTAGGCTGGCTTTGAAACCTGCTTTCTTCTATTCATCTCTCCTCTGTTACCTTGCATCTGCCTGCAAGGGACGTTTGACCCTCCATTCCCAATATATGGTTGCCTTACAGCATGTCTGTACTATGCAATTAAGTGGTCTGTGCAGTGCCAAAATGTCTCAAATAGCGGCAGCCATCCTCACCAGGAACCAGAAGCCATACAGATGTGAGTACAGCACTGTAGCAGGACTATTTATACCTGCTAAAATGTTTTTTAGACATAAGAGGATACCACCTCATGCACAGCATCTGGCTAACAAGCTTTCAAAATCCACACTTTGCAAAGTCCTACCTTGTGGATATACCACTTTGCACCTTAAACGTTGGGTGTTCCCAGTTAATAAATCCCATCTTGGCCTCAACCGTGTAATACCATCAACCAGACCAGCCTCCTGAGACGACGGCAACCATCTGATAGACAAGGGACCGAACACTTACTTCACTGAGGTTATGGTGCCCAACCAAAAGCTTAAATACGCTGAAGGACGTGGGCTGGGAGGACGCAGCGGAAAGTCATTTTTGCGCTCAATAGTTCTACAAGAAAACAGTCAGTCTGCTCTCTCCCACTAACTAATCTCTGCAAAATTGCTGTATTACTAATTACCAGTATTAAATTTGACAGGAAACAATGAGTATAAACTGTTTGACCACTCATGTGGCCCAAAGCCCACCTTTCTGTTTTCCAAGTGCTTTTGAAACAGCTCTGTATTAACGGCTGTGACTTGCTTTCCGTGACAAATTAGTCAGTGTTGACAGCATAGGCTATCTGTAAGTGTTGAATAAAATCTAAGTAAAAAACCAACAAGAAGATACCTTCTTTTGTAAATATCTTTCAGCTGGCACAGTAAATTACATTGATTCAGAAGTGACTCATTTCCAACGCTGCGCACATTAGCAGCCAGTATTATTCAATTTGAGATTTTAATTTATAACATACTCTTGGTAATGTACTCCCAATACATTCCTCACTTCCCTACCCTGTGACTGACAAAAGATGAAAGATCTTTACTGTATAAATATTTTATATTAAACCCTTCACTCTGCTGTATTTCTTCCATTGTCAGTTCCCATTTGCAAATACTATACATTGTCCAAAAAAGTGCTGATCTAGGCAAAGGGCATGTGCTTGTAGGCAGCCCTGCAGCTCCAGGAGCCGCGGCTCTGCTGCCAGGGAGAGACTGCGAGCGGGGCTCCCTCCTTTTGGGACTGAGCTCCGCTGGCCGAGGGACTCGGTCGTCTCGGAGGGCTGGATGTGGCCCCCGGGGGCCGAATGCAGGGAGGCAGGCAGAAGCGGGAACAAGAAGCGCACCTGTGGCTTTGCAAGCAGAAGACGGCCGTGCTCCTGCTTTCAGCCCTTGACCTGGGTGAGAACGAGAGAGTAAAAATGCCCCTGTGTTAAGTAAACGCTTTACGAACTCGCCTGTCACCTTGTCTCGGGGTGAAACTGTGTCAGCGGGCAAGATTAGATAACTTGACCTAAATCGTAGTGGAAATCTGTGGCAGACCTCAGCTCAGATCTCCTGACATCCTGTCTTGCGTATTACTGACAAGACCAACCCTAATCTAGCAGGAGAATCCTTTTCCAAACCGTTACTTAGTAAGGGCTAAATGCCACCACCAGACATCCACGGCAAAACCCTCCTGGCTGAGGCCGGATTTGGCTCCTATTTCTAACCCCAGCCATAGGAGACTTCCAACCACCAGCTACATACGCTGCTTCTCCTGACACTTACTGCTATTCTTGCTTGTTAAGCACTTGCTATCTAATCCAAAAATACTCCCTGTCCCATGAAGTACACAAAACAGAGGTTATTTATCCTGCTCTGGGCCAGTTCTTTGATCAAATTAACATTGCTGATTATTGCTCAGTCGTTGTCAGGCTGCAAAAGGTCCTCTGGTCAGCTACTCTTACTTTCTGTGGTCGTCCAGAAGAGTTATTTCGGGATCCTGCAGTCCAGACCGTGCAGGTATTTCATCACTAGATTTAAGGCAGCACGTGTGAATGCGTTACCCTACTTAGATACATAAAAAATAATTTCAACTGGGCTAAATTACCTTTATTATCAACCCTGGTAATTCCACCGCAGCCATTTTCTTGACTGATGTACGGAACACTATAAAATGAATCCTCTGAGAAGAAGATGGAAAAAAACAAGACAGTGATCAATGGATTCAATTAGTTACAGTATAATTCTACCAAGATGAAAAAGATCAAGACGCAATGGAACTTCTCCAGTTCAGCTAACAGAAGTTATAGAGGATCTGCCACTACTTTGGGGGTTTTTTTAAACTCGCTGCAACTACTAATCCGTGTAATGCAGAAGGAGAGGAATTACCAACAGTACTCAGCAAAATATTGGCAGTACAGAGAGGCTGTGCCACAGGTGGAGGCTCCGAAAGAGTGTTTTAATGGACTAGATACACATTATGTCTGTATTTCTTCACACATAGAAAGCGTTATAACAACAGAGAGATTTCTCTAATGACAACAAAATAAAACCTTCCCAACAGCACATCCAAGCAAGAAATAACAATGCTGTCGCTACGCTGCGGACGAACAAATTTCTCTTCTAATAATTCCCTCAACGTTTCAAAACTCATGCTTTCAGCATCTTTCCCGCATAATCGCCAGGAAAGCAGATTCCCTTAATGCGCGGGTCATCTGAACTACACTTTTGACTCCGAGGCGCACAAACCTCTCTGCTCTGTGCGACGTGACACCTCCTTGTCACGGGGGTCACGAAACACAGGCACGTCCCGGCAGCCGATGCCATTTGTGGTAAGTGAGCCGGCCGGGAGGCTGTGGCGGGGAAGGGAGGCACGAGGAAGAGCGTAAAGACACAGTTTAGTTAATCATATTATTAAGATCTTCATCACCGAGAGTACTTAGCACATGGAAATAGTCAGTTTACAATATCAGAGCGGAGCAATCTGTATATTACGCCCGGGACATTACAGTGCCGGGAAATATGTAAATGTCATCATCTTAAAAGATAAAGGCATGTAGAGAGTAGGGCTTTTTTGCATGTAAAGGAAATAAGATGAATGAATAAAGCTGATCAAATGATTAATAGAATCCATAATCTTAATCTTATTATTTCTAAAGAAGAAAAGGCTGTTCAGTTAAGAGCTAGTCGTCTCCATTTCATTAAGAACAATTATATTCCAACTGATCAAGATCTACACCGCACAGCCCTCGCAGCAGACGCATTTTTATATTTCCTGTCATTCCAGCGAGATGAACAAAGTTGTTGGTGATTTGCGAGGCAAAAGCTCCGGAGATGGGTGTAAACAGATTTTAAACAACAGATCTGGCCGGGGTGATTTAGAGCCCCCCCCCCCCCCCACTCCCTCCGAGGAACACAATGCAAGGCAACCATGTGCTTGTTTCAAGATGTCTAAATCCCAGCCACGCTATCAATGTGAAAGAAGGGGGGGGAAAAAAGATTTTATAAAACGTTTTCACACCCTGTTGGGTTAAGAGACAGTGGGTATTAATCCTATGGCTGCTACCCCAAGCTTCCTCTTTGTGGTCAGCAGAGAAGCTGTGTGGTTGGGCGGATGGAGTCCAAAGGCATATTTTTTTTTCCTCTCTCTTTTTTTTTTTTTAAAAAAAATCTGTGTTAAAACAAGAGAAAGTGGACCGGTTACACAGCAAAGCAAAAACCACAGCCAGCCCTCTCTGCTGTTGCTTTCCCCCTAAATGTGGCCTACAGCGATTCTGCTTTCCAAAAAAAGGTTTAATTTAAACCATACAGTGCTACAAGCTGCCACGTTTCCAAATTCCACATTCCTTTCTAATCTGTGCACTTCAGAACTGACAAATTCTGCTTCCAATGGTACCCAGACTAACTGCGACGAAGAAATTGCTGCTAACCCACTATTCCTCGACTCGATAAGGAACGCCGACCCCCCCGCCTGCCCCCAGCCCCCAGATTTTGCTGAACTTTAAAAATTATCATATTTAAGGGGCCAGATTCAGTATTTGTAAAATCTTTAGCTCACTTTTCACACAGTGAGAAAAGCATTTCCAGGACTCAGGGCGGCGGTGGGGGGGGGGAATTCCCAGTCTGGTATAAATCCACAAAACGCCCCCGACGACTTTGCAAGAGCAATTTGCACCCGCTGAGACTCTGCCCTCGGCGCTCCGTTTGCACAAGCCCACATGGATAAGGACGTTAGCTCTTCTCCGCCATGCAGCCCCAAAAATGTGCAGCGCAGAAGAGCCTTCCCTCATTTGAAGTTAAATAAGTAACGCTCTCGGAAGGGAGGAGGGGGGTAAAGAGGACGAATGAAGGAGCAGGAATGGCCCTTCGTGACACTAGATGGATGCAAGAGGAGCCCAAAATTTTGCATCCCTGCAAGAAGACCTAGAGGGAAGGGACCAAAGGCTTCAAGGACCGTCCTTGCAGACCCCCTCCAGCTTAGGGAGGGTCTGTTTGAAGGGTGACTCGAGGGTACCCTGGTAGCCAGCAGCAGGCTGGTGGCACACATGCTGCTACCTCAGCCAAACCCCGGGCTGGAGAAGAAACGGCCCCGCGGTGGCTGGCACAGCTTGTTTGGGGTCCCCTGGGAACCTGCGTTCCCGTCCAACTTCGTGGTGTGCCAGGCTAGAGGAGCACCGGGGCCACCACCGTCATCCTGGAAAACGGCTTGCCCACGCTTTCTGGCCCGCAACGCATAAAAGTGAGCGTTTCAGGTTGCCCAGCAAATGTGTTTATTTCTGGCCCGGGATTTTTTTGGCCCTCCTGCAGCTCTACGACGCGCAACCGTACGTACGACTTGTCAACGCGGGGTAACAGCATTAGCCCTTCAGTAGCCCCAGGGCTCTCCTCTTAACCAACGTTCAAGCAACATGATAATTTTAGGGCACATACACAACTATTTATGATGTCTCCTGCAAACAACCTGCAGCAGTCTGCTGCACGATGAGGCACAGGAGTAAGGAAAAGCGACTGGATGGATCCGATTCCACTGAAACAGAGGAAGCGCAGCTCGTTTGGGCTCCCACACCTGCTTTCTGGAGGGGCTGCATCCACCATGCAACTCCTCCTGCCAACCCGGAGCACAGGAAAAGCATATGTCACATCTCAAAAATCATGGCATTTTCAGGCTTCTTTTTTTCTCTTTGCCTTCTGCTTTCTGATCCATTAAAGTGCAGACAAGGAACATTTTCAGGCTTTTCTCAAGAGTCAGAAACTTGAGCTTTTCTCTTTTTTTTTTTTTCCCCTGCTTTTCTTTATGACAGCTCAGACGCACATGGAAATCTTTGGGTACCTGGAACCTTAAGGAAAACATCAAACCTTGTGAGACTCACCGTAAGAGCAACTGCCTGGTAACCGCACGCATCTTAAACCACCGTTTAAATCACCAAATAGTTCAGCTCAATGTTTACTTTCACGTAATGTCAGAAGTCGAGTGTAGAAGGCCAGGTTCTTAGCCAGTGTAAATCCATTTAAGTCGCCGGCTCTTTCCCTGCTCCAGAATCATTGTGTTTATATTCAGACAATACACTCGACAGGCACCAGATGAACGTTCTTAGCCTCAGCTCAATGATTTTTCTGGAAATGGAAAGAGCTTAGCTGTGGGATCCCTGCCAGGGTAGGAACTCTGCATTTTTTTTTGAGGTTGGGATTTTCAGTAGGAGCTGGGTCCCTGTTTCTCTCCTCCTCCTTTGAAAATCCAAGCTGATGTTAATAAACTCGATTGGGTCCTTTTAAAAAAGAGAAACAGTATAAAATTGGGACAGATGAAAAAACTGTATCGATGCAACGCATGCCTTAACAAGTCAGAGAAACATTCAGAAGTAATACTAGCATAAACCTAAATTTTTATCACTTCTGCCAGGGCAGTCCAATAAGGCCTTAAGTTTGAGTAAATGTCAGTCATTCTCAGTTGTCCCACTAGTAGTCCCATAATGGGATGTGCTAGCCAAAAATGGAAAGGAGGCACAGCATCTGCTTATGTTTAATTTATTTTTGCATTTTGGCGTGTTGTCCCGGGAGAAACAATGTTTTTAAGTGGCTGCATCTTTTTCAGCCAACTTGCTGTCCTTTGCTAACACATCAAGGACATGTTTCTGGAAATGGAACATACTCCCGTTGAAACCAGAGAGGTACAGGTATGGCAACCTTACGTTTTTAAAATTTAATAATATGCATTTTTAGAGTGAAATTCCCTCAGTTTCACTCAAACTGAACTCTAGATTCCCCGCTTCGACAAAGCTGTAATTCTTATTAGCAGGAGTTAACGTGCATGGATCACAGAGAGATGAATAAATCCACTTAAGGCGGTTCAGCACTCCGGCTAAACTGAAGCATACTGGGCGCCCATGTCCAGTTACTCAGGATTTATACAGAACCGTTGATGGCTGAAATCAGCCCGCTGGTTTTAATAATTGCTGCTTTGAGCACATACCTGCCAGGCAACTAGCGAGACTTGCAAAGCCAGGCAGGGCTAGGACCAAGCACGAGCCCCGCACCCCTGGAAGACCCTTGCAAGACGTTGGCCGTAGCACGTTACGCTGATGGCAACGGTGCGGGTGCCATCAACTCAACAACACCCAGAAGGGAACAGCGTGTTCGTTTTTAAGGCTGGCTAAAATAAAGAGCAGAGGGGCTCGGTGCGCGCTTTTGATTTTCGAATGCTAATTTCGTTTTAATAGTAAGCTGCTTGTTTAAGAAGTAGAAGTGGTTCTGAAACACAAAGGTGCATGGATGTTGTTATAACTAAAACGGGGCTGATCGCTACTTTTTTAACAATTTGGTAACAAGAAAAACTGGTCACATGCTGGGACGTTTTATGCCAAGTCTCAGCCAGAGCAAAATTTTATGGCAGAGTTATAAACCCTTGAAAATAAGGGTTTATAATAGAAATGCTGACAGACCCTTAATTATAGCAGCACTAGCGGGCACTGTTGTAATAAGGCCCACATATTTTCCTCTTTGATCATTATTTATAGGATGCATTGGAAATCATCCCATTTACAACTGTATGCCCGCTCAGCTAGGTGGAGTTTTATCCATTAAGAAAGGGAAATACAAAGTCAGCTGCTGAAGAAAGCCGGGGGCTTTACCTCCCGGCGTTCCCGCGGCATACCAACCCCGAGCTTCAGGCAGTGACTAATGCCTTTACTCTGCCGGTTTGTATAAGAGGTTGAAGTTCAGGCTGGTGCAGTGCAGCATTCCCCGGGACCTGCTGCCTCTTTAGGCAGGCGATTAATCACTTGATCGATAGACCATATGATTAGGCACTAATAGCTGATAGGAGGAGAGAATAAACAACCATAAATTTGCTTTGTACCGAGTAATCCAAGTGTAAGAGAGGTCAGATAATGGCCACATAAGGTCATGTTGCCTAAGGAGGCCATATGGGAAAGATGGAAGATACATACATTTTTAAATATCTTCAATTATTATTGTATCGCTGGGCAGGATTTGGGCTGCCGATGCACCTCTCTCTTTGAGCATGGGCAGGCTGCGGTATTCCAAAGTAGGCTGATATCAAACAGCGACAGCCGTTTCCACATCAAGGAAAGAAAAAACCAAAAAACCCAACCTCAAAAACCTCAGGTCGCGTGACGATTTCAAACCAAACATCCGCGTCAGCTGAGGTGGGTGTAATTTCATTGACACTGGGAGGTCCAGGTCTTCGGCTCCGAAACGGCGCCGTTGAGAGACATCGGGCGGAGGTGGCGGGACCTGCGCCTCCCGCTTTGTCCCCGTTGTATATGGGTTCTCCGAGAGGTGCAGGTCCCAACCCCGGTCCAGCCGCCGCCTCAGCCCGCAGCGCCCAGGCAGGATGCTCAGCAGAAAAACTCGCCTTCAAAGGGCCATAAATCTCCGGCTCCCCACCCCCTCGCCCTCCGTCCCTGCCTGCTGCCTTTTCTAAGGCTCTCCTCTTCCCCTGCATAAAAAATGGTCTTTTCAGGACTCAAGATGCAAACCAGGTTTACAGCCTTTTTTTTTTCCCTTCGTCTTTTTTTTTTTTTTTTTTTTTTTTTTTTTTACAGTAAACGTACCCTTTGTCTATGGCAACCAATTCGAGAAGAAACAAAAATGGCTGGTTAAAAGGAAGAAAAAAATACTTCAGTCACCCCAACAAAGGCAAGGAGTTTACAAACCTTCCCCGTCAGCGCCTGGACGCAGGCAAAGTACTTACTTCATTAAGTTGAAACAAAACTCGACCAGTAAAACCGTCAGCTCCGTCCGAGACAACCAGCAGGCCCCTTGCAGCATGTTCCTGATTGACCATCAGCAGACTATGTAAATTGCTTTTTCTGCCAAACAATCGTGGGGATAAATGCCCTCCTTTATCTTTGGGGCTATTTCTAAACTCCCCTTTCTCAATGACGGGACATTCATGGGCTGCAATCTTATTTTGTTGCTTCTCAGCATTAGTGGGAAAGTGCATTCAGGGCTGCCGGGCTCTCCCGCCTGCCCCGATTCCTCCCTCTCCCCCTGCCCCACGCATTAACTGTGTGCACGGGTGTGTGTTACAACACATCCTCGCTTTTGAGACCAGGAGACGAGGGTGCTGTTTGCCTCGGGTTTAAAACGAAGCTGTGCTTCAGATAACGCGGAGGCTCTTGAGCTTTAAAGAGACCCGAGACTGGAGTGCTCCCACCATGTCAAGCAATTCAAAATCACTGGAGTGCTGCAAGGACTGTACGTACACTTGATTTTGTGAGCGAGCGCACGCCGTGTAGACCTGTGCAAAATCACCGCGGTACTCCTAATTCCCTTTTTCCCATTTTATTTTACACAGGAATCGCACCCTGGACCTTCCCAGCCAGCCGCTGCACCCACCTGAAGAGCAGCTCCTGATCCTCACGCTGGCGCAGACGCGAGTTCTTCGGGTCCTGCCCTCCCCTGCTTTGCTTCGGAAGAAAGGCTTCTACCATTTAACACAAACACACTTTACTTTGAAGGCCCTGCGTAGACGTATTAAATTATAGATGGCTCCTCGGTAGTTTGGAGGATAACGTGAAAACCAAGCACCAAGAAGGTCAAGTGCTTGGACCATAAGCTCGGTGATCTCCATCACAGGGATGGACAACTTCCTTCAGCAAGGACTTTTGAAAACAACTACAGTAATCATAACAAAGTCTTAATTTGACCTAACAAGCAGGTTTTTAGTTCTTTGCATACTTTTTAACTACAAAGCATTTTCTCTTGCAAGACCTACACTTTTTTCTTTCCAGCCCGGGTGACACCGTAGGAGGGCTCTGTTCGGAGAAGCGTCCCCGGCCAGTCCTGCTGTCACTCCCAGCCTGGGAAGGTGCAGCCTCCGGCTACAGAACTAAAGGCAAGTCCTCCTCCCGAGAAGTATCTACAAGTTTCACTTGAAAAATGAATTTCCTTTTTGTATTCAGCCCTCCCGTCATTATTTGTCCCATCGTACCTTGGCTTCGTTGTGCGCTTCAGAAGGAACACAACTTTTGGAACTATCAGTTACTCTTGCAAATAATATTCATGCGTATAATTACATTTCAATCCGCCGGTACAGTTGTCTGGCTTATCCAGCCAGTGCATCCTTAGCCATCTGCTCTACGGTTTAATTTTAAACGTTAACCTAAGAGTAAAAGGGTGTTTCCCGTGATAAACTCATTCAGAACCATCCAGTACATGTACATTTGTGCTATAAATAAAGAGCAGGAGAACAAACTACAATTATTATCAAAAATATGAAATATTACTGATCTGTGTGGCTGGACTCATTCCTCTTCAACGAAGCTTTTCAGTTTTCATCAGGAATTGAGTTAAGGGGGAGGGAAAGGATAGACACCTCAGTGCAGACCTTCCTCTTCCCACCCTTTACTCCCCTCGGTGGTTAAAGCAGCCGGAGCTGTTATCCCGCAATGTGAAATCTCACGTGCTCTTCAAGGATACTGACATTTATTTAATTAATTTTCCTCCCGAACTTACACAGTGGGCCTGTATTCAAAAAGTGCGCATGAATAATGCAGATTTTAAAACCGCATTATTACAAAGGATGTCAAGTTCACACACTGTCAACACTAATAAACTCCCCAAAGTGCTAAAATCCAGGACACCCGTTCTCCCCCCCTCCCCGTCCCTCCGTTCCCCCCTCGAAGGCGGGCTGGGGGATGCCGGCAGCCCCTGCTTTGTGCCCTGCCTGCCAGCAAAGATTCTCACGTGGGGCGGCGAGGCAGACCGCGGAGAGCCGGAGGACGGGGACCGACCGCACCGCCCCGGGGAAAAACACAACACTCGGGGCTTTCATACCCTCACGGACTCGACAGATCCCAAACCGATGTTTTATCGCTATTTGTTATTGCTGCGGTGGGACCCCGCAGGGCCTTGCAGGGGCAGAGGCGGCCCCAGCCCCTTCCCCGACCACTTGCAATCTAATTTAAGGTACGGAAAAACAAGTGAGTGAGACAAACACTCAGAGGAATGGGGTAAGAGTAACAAGGTCACATTGCTACACTGGCAGCTATTGCCAAACTTGCAAACTATCTGAAAGTTATTTATATATAAAATAATTAAAATCAGCTGTCCCATCCTGCCACCCTATCTCTCCACCGCAGGTTTGCTCATGCCTCGCACGCCATGCAGCGGAATAATTTTGGAGCCATGGCGGAGGTGGCTGCAGGGACCGCAGCTGGGACCCCAGAAGAAAGCGGTGCACGATGCGGCACGGCGGCCGAAACGCCCTGGGTGCACGAAGCCACCTTCTCCCCGGGCATGGGCTCGGCTGGGAAGCAGAGGATCTTTGCAAAGAGGATTTCTGGAGGCGCGGAACGGGCGCAGGGGCGCTGGTAGAGCATTCCCCAATCTGGTGATGAGTCAACACCAACTATCGGTGTTTTCAGAAAGAGAAACCCATCAAAACAACCCAGCGAGCAGGATCCAGGAGCCGAACTCGATCCATACCAGTGAAAGAATAAAATATTCTCAGTGCCTGGCAGAACCAAGCCCCTTTGATGGCCTTTTCCTAAATCCCTGAAATATCTTCACCCCAGGCATTGTCGTGCATGAAAGCAAAACGCGGAGAGGAGTATGAATGCTTCCTAAGGTGTCTGCTAAAGCATTAATAATGTTTAAGACTTTATATTCTACCAGCAGGTCTGAGATGTATTAACTACCCAAAGGAGAGTCCTTCTTGGCCCAGCATTAGAGACTTACACCACCTGAAAATATTTGACTCCCCTACACTTGGTACAGATGAAAACCACCACAAAATCCTTGGGTAAAATTCTGCCTTGGCATAGAGACGTGGAAGTGCGCTCAGCCCCGCGAGGGCTGTGCACGGTGCTGTCAGACACAGCCTGGCCGCCTCTCCTTCTCCAAACATTTCTAAAGCATCCGTGATATTGGTATCACATGTTTGGAGCATCGGAGAGTCAGGAGGGGGGTGAGACCCCGATCGTGGTAGAGACTAGAAGTTGGAAGGATTATTCAAGGTTTCCCAAAGCCTTTCAGATGCTCACATGAAGAGCATTATCGATACGCAGCACCGTCTGACACTGCCGTTAGCACGTTTAAGGAGGAGCGTACAAATACTCTACGTGCACTCGAGCAGACGCCTCCCCGCACAAAAGCAAGACGGGCACTTTGACATACCGACAACGATCATCAGAAAGATTTCTCCTTTCTTCAGCTTGCACAGGCAGAGGAGCGCACCCAGAGCGACACGGGGGAAAGCCCCCGATGCAGTGCGGATCGGCGCCGTCCCGCCTGGGTGTCACCTCCTTTCCTTTCCTTCCTAACACATATTAGAGCCAACTTCACAGGTAGGAGCGAGACAGCCAAGTAGCTGCATTTCAACCTGGGCAGATAAGAAGAGATCAGGATGGCAAGAGGTCATCCTCGGAGACATCCCTGATCTCTGCCCCGGGCATGAGGTCATCCTGATCCTGCCGCTTCTTTCACAGCGTCTCCTGCCCTTACTTGACACGCGGCAGGAGCAGGAGACGCTACGGGCAAACGTGCCACAAGCGTCCAAAGAGTTTTTCAGCAGTGAAGCGTCCCAGGCAGCGGACCGTGGCCCCTCTGCCTTCCACGTTCCACCCAGCCCCAGCCCAATCCCAGTGCTCCGTGCTAGTTAAAGAGGATCGAGTTATTTTCCAGAAGCATCGAGAGCGAAGGGCTTTGCTGAGCTGCCTTTTGAAAATAATCAATGCGCTGGACATGCTCGATTTTTCTACAGCACGTGAGAGCACCGTGTGATGGAAGAAAGTTTGCGGGTGACAGCCCGGTCCTTCGTGCCCCAGGAACGGCAGGCTGGCCCCGTGCGAGACACACGATGCAGACGCATAGTGAGACAGGATGTCTTCCCGCAGAAAGACCAAGTAAATAGTGTATAATGACAGGATTTCTATTATTGATGCTTCAGCAAATCATCTTGGATCCTCGGAGGATCAATTAATCATTGGGGTTGTCAACACCCAACCCCATCTTCTAAGTTTTTGCCATCCAACTCTCCCATCCTCCCCTACACACAAATGATGCTGGGGGCACGGTGCCAAACGAAGCGGAAAAAGAAAGAAGGGGAAAGAAAGCACCGAACAGAGAGGCTGTTGTCAGGGCCGGACCCTCGCGTTGGCGAGGAAGATCAAATGCAGCTGCCCCCATGGCTGCATGTGGTTAAGCCCGCCGTGCCTGAGGGCAGGCGGGATGGGGAGCAGCCAGGCAGCCTACGACGGGCACAGATAATTAAATCATCCGATTGCCGGGCAGGCCACATTAAGAAGCTCATCGGTTTGCATGTGGCCCCTTGCTGTGGCCACCCGTGAGCTAAGTCTTGCCTAGATGCTAGTAGACAATTAAGACAAATTGTATGGCTGAAGATCAGACTAGAGCACTGCCAATGCCCTTGCCTGGAAGCTCCGCTGAAGAATGAGGGCACATGTGTGTGGGAACCAAGGCTCGGAAGAGAGCTTTTAATGAACAACGTGCCAGCACTTGTTGCCAGAACACACTCTTCATTTCAGCTCTTGGAGAAAACAAAACCCTTAAAACCAGAGTTTACTACATTTCACTGATCTTCAATATGGCTGGAACTTCAGGATGCTTCTCCTCAAGCTAAGTTTGTATCAGCGAAAATATGCTTCTTGTTAAAGAAACTATTTAAAATGTGGAATCTAAAATCAAGCAAAAATAGCAGACAGTATGTTCAGCTTCAAAATTGGCTTGCACTCAACCAAGTATACCATAAACAGAAGGCAGAACTGACTATTTTTATCTTAACAGCCCTTGGGTGATTAAAATTTGGGGCCAGAATAAACAATTTTTTTCCCCATTCCTTGCAAGAGAATATGTGACATGGGTTTGGAGTCCTTTCTAATTTTTTAACTCCCTTCCTAGCTATTAGTTGTTTGCATTAGAAATGTTCCCATGTACCCGACAGCATAAAGGCTGTATTGCACCAGGCACGGTATGAATTATAGGAACACACAGACCACTGTGCCCTGAAGAGATTACCGTGCAAGATAAGCCAAAGACAACAACAAAGTGCTAAGAGGGAGCAGGTGAAAAGTTAACAAGGGGAGGAATGCACAGATAGGCAACTTATGTGATTTTTCTTTACGAGGTGTAGAGTCACGGACAACTCCTGTGGCCCAAAGACACACGGGAGATGGGGGTCCTAAGGATGCACCTAGGATGGAAAGAACCAGATGAGGTCAGGGAAGGTGATGGGTGAGGAAGACACAGAAGAGCTTCTGAATCAAGGGGCAAGGACGGCTGGAGGAGAGGGAAGGAAGAGGTTGCAGAGCAAAGGAGAACGGCAAAGAGACGAGCAAGTGCTAAGGGAGAGCACGGCTGGAGTCAGAGATGCTTCACGGATGGCACAGCCAGGGTCAAAGGCCAGGGACAAAATCCAGCACCATCATGAGATGGCGTAGATGGAAGAGATTGAGAAGATCCAGGCCACGGAATTTACAGCTTTGCAGCAGCCGGGACTAGCAAAAAAAGAGCAATCATATGTTTAGGGATGGGCAAGGCAAGAGAGAGACGGGGAGGTACAAATTGTTTGCACGTTTGCAGAACAAGAAGTTGAAGATGGAGCCCAGGTTTTGGCCATCAGTTGGCAGTGGTTCCAGCAACTGGAGGAAGGAGAAGAAGCAGCGATGAGGAAGAGAGGAAGCAAGAAAGCCACTTTTTTGTTGTTAAATAATGCTGATGGTTTAACTGCTTCCACAGAAGTAGCTATGAAAAGGGGCTGAGCCATGGGACTGAGTGGAGGGAGGCAGAGTGGGACAGGAACAACGGACTGGGCATTACAGGAGCTGAAGCCATGGGAGCAGAAGCAACTGATTTGAAAGAAGGTGTAGAGGAGGGAGCCTAACTGGGGATTTTGGGACACCTCCAACCAACACAAGGGGACAAGAGGTTTTGACGTTTACTGAGCTATCTATGATGTATATTTGGTTTCCTCTGCAGCAGCAGCAGCCAACAGATTTGTTGGGACACAAACCACTGTCCACCCTCAAAACTTCTTCAGACCTTCACGAATGTGACTCCCCACCTTTTCATTACAAACAACATATTTTAATACTTAACACATTGACACTACAGTTCACATTTCACAGTGTAGGAACTGCTGAGCCCTGCTGTGAGGACCACCTCAGCAATATTTATTTATAAATAAGTAAAAAGAAAGATTTCCTGAAAAGATCTCTTAAAAGCTGCAGAGATGTCCGAAAGGATGGCAAAGTGACATGATACACAGCAGGCCCACAGAGTTCACAGTCACGGCACCTGATACAGAAGACACTTGTGTTTCTGAATAACATTATATTCTCAAATAATAATAATTGGGGGGAGGGAAATTATCTGACAAACTCGTTTTTCCTCAGCCCTGTCTTCCTTTCTTCACACACTGATCATCTTTACTCAAGCCCATTCAAATCTCTGTTATTATTTTTGCTTCTTTTAAGTACAATCATTGTTCATAACTTCCACCTCCAGCTCACGGCTATTCCTCCAGTTTAGCGTGTTCTCATTCGCACGGTGTCAGCAGAAAGGATTTCTTACTCCAGAAAAGCCATTGCATGTGCAATAAACAAATAGCCTTTGACATACTGGTTAATTATATCAGTTAGCGACAATCTCACATGCATGAATGCTGTGCTAATGAAAACACTTTGGCATGCAAAGCAGAACCGATCAAGACATTAAAGTGTCCAAACCTGCAAACTATAAGCAGCGCGACCCATGAAACACAACAGGACTTTGTAGTTACACTTAGGAGGAGCACGGATGGATGGCAACACGGTAAGGCCGGACTCTAAACAAAATGCAATATTAGCCTCAGGTGCTGAACAGTTTGATTTCATGCAGAGGAAGCCATAAACTAAGAATATAATCCTGCACCACTGGTGACAATGACAATATGGATTTCTCTTTGGGTATAGCCAGCGATGAAGGTGTCTATTCAATACGGCATCTCTCTGTCTTCTCTAAAGCACTGGCTTGAGCGCCCTGCTGAAGAGAGTGGACCCAAGCGTGCCTCTCAAACTCCCCAAACCAAGTGCTCTCCTAAATCACACTACCCATTACTCCAGCACTCCATCCGAGCTAGACATAAAGAAGGGCCTCCACGCTGGGGACTTCTTCTGCAGCCCACTCACCTCCGTGTCACGGCGGTCCACCTTCCCCAAGGCTCCCGGCAGCCAAGCAGAGGAGTTCAAGCCCTCCCCAACACTAATCCAGGATCCCTCCAGGAAAGGATCTTGACGTGACCGTCACTGGTCACGTTTCAACCTGCTCCAGAGAAGGCGGCCAGGCTCCATCTCCCACCCCAGAAGCCAGCTCGGTGCCTCAGCCTCGGCACACATGTGCTGCGCAGATGGACGCAGAGCGCGGGCTGCTGCGGCAAGCCCCGTGCGTGCTCCCTGCACGCTCGCTGTGCAACCAATTTGTATGTTTACCGCAGCCATTTGTCCAGGACTTCTGAACGTCTGCAGCCAAACTCATGGACAAATGAAAAAAAAAAAAAAAAAGGAGATGAAAAAACCCCAGGGCGCTTGTGCAAGGAAGGCTACACAAATGCTGTGATTGCCACCACCTTCTGCATTCATGTGGCCAAGAGCCCTTTTGTGGCTGGACAAGTTCTCATCCTCTGCATGGACATGGGGACAAGCTACGCTTGGCCCTCGCATCAGTGCTGACTTCCCTCAATGTCTCCATCGCTTTGGTCAAACCAACCCCTTTTTCATTTTTAACTTCTCCTCTTTCGGCTACCTGGGCTCATTACTCTCGCCAAGCCCTAGCACGGCCCATGCCTATCTAAACAGAAAAACAATAGTTCTCGGAGACCCGGTCTCCTTCCATCCAGTAACACTATGCAGAGCTAACCACAGCCTTAATGTACTGACAGTTAAACTGCTTTTATCTCTTTTATTTTCCACAAAGTTCTCACACAATAATCCCCCGTCATATTTTTTACCAATAAAATATATGAATAGCTAATCTAGTGGCTAACTTTACAGCGATATGAGATCTTCCCTTATAATGACTTCCACAGTGAAGTAACAAAATCCCTATCAAAGGCAATCTTTTTACGGCTGTTAGAAAGACTGTCTCTATCCAGACGCTTGCCATCGATTTGGTTTTAACTCCCTTGTCCCCTCACATGACGGTGAAAATGGACTAGCCCTAAATTTAGGATAAATACGTGATTACCAGGCATTTAGGAACAGAAAACTTCCTCTACTTTGTTTAGCCTAGAGACGTCCAAGCGCAAAAGCCAAGGAACGCTCTTCCCCACCTCCTTTTAGCCACGGATAAACCCCGTGCACTGCAAAAGAGACGTTTTTAATTAAAACTGGCACTTCCGAGCTTGCAGTTGGTGGCAGACGCCTTCTTCAATAAACGACGTCACTTTGGACCGTGGCAGCAGGGGAGCGCGATGGAGGCTGCGAGCAAGCCTGTGTTGGGTTTTGGCACTGCCCTAGCCATCGTAAATAGCGCCGTGGTGTTTACAAATGAGCTGTGCCCAGCGCCCCGGCGTGCCGGGCAGGAAAGAGGGAGATGCGGATGCTCCGGGCCATGTGCTGGGGAGGGAGCAGCAGGCAGAAATCCCCGCTGCCGTGGGCACTGCACCCCGGCTGCCCCCACCCCGCACCCCTCCTGCTGCAACGCTGACCGGGATTTAAGAAGCGCCCAAACCATTTCTGGGTGTCTGCTAAGCTTCTTCGCTTCCCACGCTGGATGCTTCAGCCCCACACATCTGCCTCTTCATCTCCTTCACCTTTCCCATTCCCTAACATCTTTGGAAAAAAATAATCCCCTAGAGATTGATGCAATCCCCAAATCCCGGTGCTAATATTGCAGTGTGCTTGCTCAGCTCAGGACCCGTAACTCTGCTCCGGCTGATGCGGTGTGCAAGCTCTTTGGGGCAGAGACTGCCCGTGCGTACCCGGCCCCGGTAAAACTGCACCTAACTCTCCGCTGGTCTTTGGGAATGACTGCAAGGTGCCATTACAGGAAAAAATGGGTATGTCAGTAACATCCCGCATTGACTCGTTATCCTCATAAAGGCAAATTGCAAGTGACTGCCCCTTACTTCTAGCTACAACCCTCCCCTCCAAGCAAGACCTTAGGAACCGAGGACAGCCCTGCACGGCCCTGTGTTTAACTACAATTTACTGATTAGCTACCAGGCAGCAGCACACGGGGATCACATTTCACCATTTTGGTATTTTTTAAGCCCTGAGTAAGCCATAAGATGCCTCGAGCGCCCAACACCATGTACTCCCTACAACCTGCTGTAAGCGGGGGGCTGACATTTCAGCGAAACGCTCCTCTACGCAATAAGAGAGGGTCAGAGAAAATCATAGCCAGAAAACCACAACCGTGGGTACACCTTACGCCGCTGGAGTATTTCCCAAGGATGGAGACGGCTCTGGGGCTTGGGCAGGAGGACACGGGGTGGATGCCGAGGCCAGCACACCAAGGGGTCCCATGGAAAGCAAACCCTAAAGGAGCTGCAGGGCTGGGAGGAGACCAAAGGGATCTTGGAGAGCCGAGCAAGATGTTCCAGTTTGTGGAAAGAAACTTTTGTGCAAACCCCCTCATAAAAAGCACTGCACGAAATCCACCCTTGCCAGTGGGCTTGGGAAGCTGAAGGCTGATGATACGAACCTAGGGCAAGGCCAGCATCTCAAGGAGAGATCATCTGCACGACGAGTACAGCGGGCATTTCTACTGACGATAAATAAATATGGGCAACGGGAGCTCTGCAGCCCTGGCCAGCCCCACTCCAGGTGCAGGCGGGTTCGCAGGACTCCTACACAGAAGGTTTTTTTGTGGGTTTGCCAATATTGCAAAACCACCGCGTAAGCCGGGTGAGAAACTGAAACCCTTTCAGTGGTCAGCAGAGCGCGGCGCGGCGCTCGCAGAGCTGAAGGAGGCTGTTGTGCCGTTCTCTGTTTCGGGCCACATCTTTCCAAACCCCTTTCACATGAGACAGATGCTTCTGCTTACGGTTTCGCGGGCAACGCAAGAACCTAAAGCACTTGGGAGGATGGTGGCTCATTACAGCAGGAACTTGGGTTCTCCAGAGGTAATTTACTGCAGGGAAGGACTTCCTGGCCGTGGCCAGACCAGGAGGACTTTTAAACGACTTTCTTTATGTACCCAACTCTGGGGACCGCACCGGTCACGCATCGTTGCAGCGGCTCTTCCCGGTCACGAATCGTCAGGTCATTGTGCCCGGTGGCTGGAAATGCTGTACCACTATCTCGATGGGAACGCTTAAGGGAAGTTCATCCTAATTAATTAAAATTGTGAATTTAAAGTGGATTAATTAAACTGCATTAAATCCCCGTGTAAACTCCTCGCTCGGACTTTAAAGTGTCTTTATTGAATTGCTAAAGCAAAACTCAACTAAACCAAATTAAGGCCGTTTCATTTCTAAATGACAGTGTCTACATGCGGATGTAATGCAGTTTAGCTAATCCACTTTAAAGTTATTTCACATCCATTTCAATTGTCCCCGTGTAGACAAGCCCGAGGAATCCCGTTGCTCACGAGCCTGTGTACAAATATGGGTAACAACAGGGCCATTTTTAGATTGCCTTTTTAGGAAATTATTTGCAAATATCCTCTTGGACAAGAGAGCGAAGAATTGATTTTCGGTGGGACTGGGGCAGGGAAGGACAGCTGTCGGCTCACGATGTGCGGGAGGACAAACGTCCCTGCCTTATCCCCGCAGTGGGGGAGATGGGGAGGAAAGGGAGGGGACGCGACCAGCCACGAAATCTCTTCTGCAAACGCAACCGCGCGCCCAAGGTGCCTCTGACCGTATCGCAGCGAGACGTTTCTGGTCCCACGAGGGAAACGTGGCGTTTGGGGACGAAGTTGTGGAGACGAGGAAAAACGGAGGGTGCTGGGTGTGATGGCTTGTAGTAGGCGCACGGAGATTGCCGGGGTCGCAAGTCGCGGTGACGTTGGCACCGGGGGATGCGGAGACCTTCCCTAACCCCACCGAAGCTGCCGGGCGGGAGGGGGGTGCAGCCTCCGGACCCCTCCACCGTGTGAGGTTGTACCCATGGGCCTCCCCGGCGGCCAGGAGAGGACTCCGGCTGCATGTAGTAAAGTTGCAGGATTTGGGGCATCCGCAGAGCCCGCTGGGAGAGGTGTGAGGGAGCTGGAGGGACGGCAGCGTGGGTGTGTGTGTGGGGGTCTCATCTCGATGGGCACATTCCCCACCCCTCAGCTGTGCAGGGAAGAGCCATCAAAGTGCAAAAATATATTTTGGTCGAACTTCGAGAAAGCCCCGGGGGGGGCTCGGGGTTTGCAAAGGGTCCCTACGTCCCGTGGGGCTGCCGGACCCGGGGTTTTGTGCAGCCTTTCCAGGCAAAACTCTTGGCACCGAGGCCCCGCCGCCCTCGGCCAGCGACTCCCCTTGCAACACCCACGATTTTGGGAGCTGCGCAGAAGGCGAAGGGTTAAGGCAGCCCTGCGGTTTACAATTTAGTAGCAGTCAAGCCCGCAGCAGCAGCAGCAGCGCAGACCTTCGCAGGGAGGCTGGAGAGGCTGGAATAACTGCTGGCTGGAGCTGCAGCACGTCCAGAGGCAACGGCAATAAAACCAGAGTGGATTACATCCCTTTAGAAACCCTCAGGAAAAAAAAAAAAAGAAAAAAAAAAAAAAGGAAAACAAGAGAGTAAAAAAAAAAAAAAGGGAACGAAAGAAAGCGTAAACCACAGATTATGTCTGTTGGCTGTTTTTTGATAAGCTCTGCTACAAACACAATGCTAATGAGTGTAAGGGACATCCTCTGTGTGGGGCGGCTGCTTGACCGCATTTTGTCTGCATGTGGCTGATTTCCTCACCCACTGCCAAGCCCCGTGGCATCGCTCCCTGCCGGGGCTTTTCCTTCGCCTCCTCGCCTCGCCGCTCGGCCCTCCGCGGCCGTCAATATTTCACCCAACCTGCGTGAGTCAGCAGTAACCGAAGGAAAGGACTGAAGGGAGAATAAACACGCCGTCGCCTGGAAACTTTCCCTCTGAAGCATTTCAGGGTCGCTGTACGCTGCCCACGTGAGCTCTGGAGCAGGGCCGGGCAGCTTTGGAGCTCTTTTCATATTAACACTGTATGATTTTATTTCACCCCCCCCCTCCCCCGCTTGATCCCAAAGTCCACCCGGCTCCTGGTGTTAATTTACCCTTTGCTAAAGCCTCAGCTGCCCCCTTTTATACCGGCGGGCTCTTTACGAAACCAATGGTGACTGCCTTCCCAAGGCATCTACTGGGTTGCATATAATTCCTCTAATTAAATGTAAAGGAGAGATGGTTTGGTGGAGCACCATTTCATCATTTCCCCTCTTGCTTCACGCTGTGGACTTTAATGAGGACCTAAAACACCATCTTGACTTGGCTTTAGTTTCAGGCCAGATGAGCTTTGCTTGTTAAGACAGTCTTCGCTTGTCAGGAAAAATAGCTTTATTAAGGTCATGTAACGCGGAGGGTTTGATTAAAGCTAATCAAGGAAGAAAACCAGACCAAAGCGGTGCGAATCAAACTTACTGCGACATGTTTAACATAACTTCACCTCGCCTATCTGTTAAAAGCAGACAGAAGTAAGATCAAGTTACCCAGAAGAATGCCGGAGCTGGGGGAGCGCGTATAGCACCGTACAACATCGTATAGCACCGTACGGCATCGTACGGCACTGCACAGCACCCTACAGCACCGCACAGCGTCGTACAGCACCGCACAGCATCGTACATCACCGCACAGCACCGCACGGCACCGTACAGCACCGTGCGCGCTGCACTTTAACCCACGCGGGGCTTCCCGGGAGCGAGCCGGCAAACTCCAACACCTCCGCTCCGTTTTTAAATCCCCGGTGCAGGCTAATTGCTGCCTGGCCGACGGTGCGGAGGCGGCCGTCGCTGCCCTGGAATCCACACCGTGCCGGCGTGCTAATCTGGAGGGGTTTCTAAACCTAAATAACGGCGGGTGGCTGCGAGCGCCACGTTCCCGACGGAGCGGATGCCATACGGGGGTCGGAGACCCCGTCCCGCTTTCCTCTGGGCTGTTTTATCAAGATGATGGGAGTGTTACAGAAAAGGCAGCGGCGTTTTTCAAATCCAAAGGGCTGTCCCGTCACTGAGGCTCATTACGGCGGTGCCTCATTTTTTGGATTTTACTGGATCTATTTTTCAGTATTTTACTCTAAAGCGGCTGCGGCTGGGAGCTCGCCCTGCTTCCTCCGTGCAAGCTAACCACCACGCTCCTTGCTTTTAGTTTTACTTTAGTTTTACTATGCGACGTCAACAAACGCATCCAAGGACACTGTTTGGGAGAGCCGGGGAAAAAAAAGAATTATAAAAAGTAGGTGCCGTTCCATAAGTTTGGAGAGTTTCTGAGAAACCTACAGCCCAAGTCAGCAGCCAAAAGCCATCGGCCGGGCCCTCGAGCTCCACCGACTGCAAAACACCCATGTAAAGGGCTTTGGAAAACACGGACGAACTCAAGCCCTCGGCACACGCGGAGCCCGAGGGACATCGTCCCGCCTCGCGGGGTCCGAATCCTGCCGAACTGTCCCCCCAGCCGCCAAAAGTTAAAACGGCCAACTGCATCGCCTCCGCTTTTTGGTTTTGCTCCTCGGCCCCGGGGTGGAAGGAAAACGCCGGCGGATGTTTGAGACGCGGGCGGATTAAACCGCAAGGTACAAGCTCTCACAAGCAAAAGCAATTAAACGAGAGCTTTTTGTCGTGGTTTTTTTTTTTTTTTTAAGAGAGAAGTTAGAAACTCGGCGCTATGGAAGGGGCTTTTTAAGGATAATTTTCTCCAGAGAAGTTCAGGAACTCCAAACATACACAGGGATATCCTGCTTAGGACAAGGCTCAGCATTAAAAAAACACAGTCTAAACAAAAACGCGGGACTACTCCCCTGCTCCAGCTCCGCCGCTCGGCGAAGGATGGACAGGAAATTACCAGCAGTGGCATGGGGGCTGCTGCCAAGAGGGAGCGCGGAAACAAAAGACCCTCTATTGTGTAGGAAAACCTGACATCCATCCCCTCTGCTGTACTCTGAACTCCTGTAAACCTTTCCTGTGAGATATGATTTGTGAGAGCTTTCCACATTTCCAGGGCTCTGCGGTTCCCCCCCCCTCGCCTCAACACGCAAGCGGGATCTGCGTCTACACCGAGTTTCGTACCGACGCCAGCCTTCAAAAAGCCCTTATTTCTTCTTCTTCCTCCTCCAGCAGCCACCCCACAAATTGCTATTAAGAAAGTAAATGAGATATTTGCCCTCGCGAGAAGCGGCGGCGGCCCCGTGTTGCACAAAGGGCTGAAGGGGCTCAATTTTCATTACTCGGTTGGTTCGCTTTCAGTGCAAAATAGGAAGCTTTTTTGGTGAAACAGTAATGTTTGATATTTCTGCGTTTCTTTTCGAAGCCGCACGCTGTAATTGATTAACGTGTCACTCTCAATTAATTATATTTAACAAGTAGAAGATGCAGAGCAACGCTCCCTCCCCCAGATTATGTCTTTTGGTTATTTAAATAGGTGCAAGTAGAGGGATGGGAGAAGGAACAAGTCGGTAAAGTATCAGCTGTGGAAGTTTGTTGGGAACTTTCCAAAACCCTACATCTGCTTGGCAACAGCTCAGAAAGGGATATGGTTACTCTTTTAACAGTAACACAGCTTTCCCAGGCTACAATATATGAAAAACAGCTTACCCCCAAGCAGGGAAGGGCCAAGCGAGAATTGCAAAAAAAAAAAAAAAAAAAAAAACCAAAAAACCCTCCCCCGGCCCCGCCGTGAGACCCCGTCACCTCCCCGGAGCCGGTCGGGGACCAGGGCAAACGCCGTCCTCCACCGTGGGGAGGTGGGCAGGTCGGCCGTGGGGACCCCCCCCAAATCCCCCAGCACCCTGGGGTGGGCTGCGCTGCCGTGACCATCGCGGGGACCCTCCTGCCGCGGCTGGAGAAGGGGGTTCCCGCTCCAACCTTTTTGGGGAGAAACACGGCACGGCTCTTGTAAGCGTAAGCATTTGTTCACCACAAATAACACATCTAAAGGCACTGGTTTTAATTATAGCATTAATTGATCTCATTTATTTTTTTTCCAGCTCCTAATTAGAGAGATAATATCTCGGTTGCTTTACGAGTGTTAGAAGACTTTTACTTGCATGGAGATACTTCTGCAGTGGAAAGCAGAGGTGGACTGAGCGGACAGCCATCCTTTTGCAAAGAGGAGAAATGATTTACCAGTGCTGGGTGCATTTTTTATATTTTAATTAATCTCGCTTTAGTCCAAAAAAAAAAAAAAAAAAAGAAAAACTTCCCGCAGCCCATTTTGCTATTAGAGGGCAGGGAGGCATTAGGAAGATTTAGTGCCTCTGGCAGGTCAGGAAAACACGTGAAAAAATCCGAAGTAAAAGCAACAGTGCAAGAGAAAGGGGGAGTGCGTTTGGCACGTGATAAGACGCCTTTCCATCGCAAATGGAGCGGGACACGGCTGCCCCAGCCCTCCCACGCCAGAGGGGTCTGCAGGGAGCATCCCGGCGCCCGACACCCGTCCCAGAGGCTGGTGGGCTCGGCACGCTGCCGTGGCTCCTGCAAAGCCCAGGATCTTTGCCGGAGCGGAGGAAACGCGCGTCTAGATGTAGTTTTACAACTAGGTGAAAGTTCCCGCAGCGGCAGGACGCGCGGCTGGCACTGCCTAGTGTGACCCATTTCTAAAATAATTACAGCCCGAGTCACAAACCTGTTAAGACCCAATTAACAAAAATGTTATGCATCAGTGATGCGTGTTTTGTCCAGAACTTTTAATTCCACAGTTTTTCCAAGTAAATTCTCTCTCTTTATTTTCTAGTCATTAAATCCCCTCCCCTGGGTGCGAGCGGTTGCCTTCCCATTGTGTTGCGAAAGGGTTAGCGGGCCAAGAAGTCAGAAGGAAAAGGGTGTCATTACTTGTTGCCGCTTTGCGGTGGGGGAAAAATTTTTTTTAAAAAAAATAAAATTAAAAATAAACTCTTGCCGCTCCCAAAGCCAGGGTGAAGCCTTGGGGATTCCCGGGGAAGGGCGAGGGGGTCGGGCCGTGCATGGCCGCGGGGCGACGGCGGGGAAGGGGCTGGCTCTGCCCTGGCCTTTGCAGACGAGAGGAGGCAGCGGAGAGGATTTTATTTGGCAGATGGGTGCAGCTATTGAGCTTATGCAGTAGTGGGTTTTTGGCTGCCCGAGTGGGTAGCCTGTTGTTTACTGTTTATGGATTTGTCAGTTTTAATTATTGTGAAGTGCCCAGATGCTCTGGCGACCAGTGCCATAAGCATTTAGGGAGCAAATATATAATGAAATGCACTTGAAAACATCTCCGCTTCCTCGCCGTCCCCTCTCCTCCCGGGACACCCCACGGCAGAAAACGCCGGCTCTCCTCGCCGCGGCGTGGCCGCGCCGGACCGCCGGGCACGCGACGCTCCCGCCGCCCGCCGAGCGGTCCGGGGCTGTCCCGCGTCCTCCCGCCTCGGAGCTCCGGCTCCATCCGAGCCGTCCCCGCGGCGAACGCGGGCTGCCGAAACCGGCGGCCCCCTTCGCCCCCCGGCTTCGCGTTTTGCTATTCCTAACCCCCACCGCAGGCCCCGGGCGTGCAAATCTGGAAGCAGATCTGCTTCCTTGCACCTTTCTTTTCTTTACCGTCCATCTTTTTAAGGTTATTGGACTCTGTTTTATATAACAAGGTTACGTGCATGGCAAATAGTATAAATGTATCCCAGACGCGGCCGTTTAGGAATGCTCCCCCCCCGGTTACATATGTACTTTTCATCTGCGGTAGTAGGGCTGCAAGTGGCCGTCTCCAAGCGCTCAATAGCCCGCTCTTTCCTGACTCCATTGTAATCCATATTCCTCCTCCCTATGTGAAACGCTTCGCTAGATAAATTCCACTGTATTTCAGAAAGTTTTCCACAGCTCCCTAAGTGTTTCCATATGACCCTGTACTCTACAGGTAACTTGAGTTAAAGCCATTCCTTAAGCAAAAACTCCCTGTAAAATTTTCCACTATCTCAGCAGTACTCTATGTGCTGTCATTAAAGCAGAGCACATATATTTCTGAGCAGGATTTGCAGCGATGTCAGATTGCTCGGTGAGCCCCAATTAGGGTTTTTTTTTAATTATTATTTCTTTAAAAACTTCCTCGCTCAGGCCTTTTGCCCTTCATTTACTGACGTCCTTTTTAACGGTGGAAGATGCGGCTTTCTAAGCCACGCAAGGCGCAGGCTCGGAGCGCGGCTCGGGCTGGGAGCGGCGTGGATAATGCCAGCCTTGTTCCTGCTGTCTTTTCACTCTGTTCCCAACGCTCCTTTTTCCACCCATTTCCCCAGGAACGGCAAATTCCCTAAATTGCAAACACCTGCTCCATATATCATCCTCAGGCCTGGCAAGACCGAAATGGTGGCGATGCTCGGCGCTCCTGTGGGGAACTTCTCCCCAAAACGCCCAGCCCGGGTCCCCGAGGACGGCCACAAAACTGCTGCACGCATAAAAGAGTTTAATTTGCAAATACGCTTATGCTGACAGAGTTGCTCCTGTTCTCCAGGAAGCCCTTAGCAGCGATGGAGAATCTCCAAAGCTAAGGCAAAATGCGTGATTTCAGAGAAAAAAAGCGCTAAGGATGGAGGAAAAACCTGAGCTGTGTAAATAGGATCGCAGCGCCCTGTGCATGCAGCGACTGCAAAACATCTGGCTGGGTTCTGGAGAGAGAGAGAATCCAAGATGGCAGGAAAGATTAATTATTTTGTAACTTATTCTGGTTTCAATGAACTTTTCTCTGGTTATAATCAAGGTTTTAAATGGCATATTGGATGCACGCTGGGCAGTGGTAAGCTGAGGTGGGGTGCTCTGTCTTTGGGAATGACAGAAGCAATCAGCCAGAAACCCCACTTGTAACCGTCCTGCGGAGCCCGTTACGCCGAAATAGCTATTTTGCCACTGGTTTAATTAATAAGCTATATTACTGGTTAATTTTATACCGTCCTGAACTTTTGTCAAGGAAAAATGGTTAATTTTAGAGTGAATGGATTTGAGGCAGCAGAACTAATGAATAAACAACTTTTTTAAAGGCATGGGCTCCCAGCTTTGCTTTGCGTCGATTAAACCCCACGTTTTTATTACACAAGTAATGTCCATTATTGATAGACTCCTTTGCAGACAAAGAATCTCCCCTGTCTTCAAACTGCTTTTTAAAAAGCTATTAAATACCCTGCTCTCATCCCAGTCTTTTACACATGCAAATGCACCCCTAAACAGTTTTAATTCTCTTTTTTCCCCTCATCTATCTCCCTGCTTTCCAGATGGACCACCAGCTTCCCACCATTGCCAGCAACAGCTTGTGTATTGTTTGTTTAAAACAAAGATGACGCATTAAATATCATATACGACACGAGGAGAGGGGTTAAGGATAATACTCTCAAACCAAATCGCCGTGCTAAGCCAGTCTCAGCCCATCGTTCGAAAGGTTGGTACGTGCAACGGGAGACAGGATCTGGCCATCCTTTGCCTTTAGGGAAGGCGCTTCCCTACCCGCACCGAGGATCCCCTGCCTCCGGAGAGAGTTAAACTTGTGCGAACACTCTCAAATTATACAGGCTAACCAACAATTATGTCATTTCATTCAAACATTCATTCACCCGTCATGTGCCCAGATTAAACAGTAACACTTTGTTTGAAACATTCTGCTGAAATTAGCAGACCAGAATTGCCTTCACCTATATTTAAGCACTCAGCCTCACGTCGAACATAGCCTCGCCTGAACTCAGATGGGTTTAGGCAGGAGTTTAGCACTTTTATAGGAATCGAACCCACGCTTTTGTATGCTGCACAGGTATACGTGATTATTAGATCTGTGCCCGTAGCAATAGCTCTATACAGATACATTTGCAGGGATATGAGGCTGCTAAAATTTAAAGGAAAAATGATGAATCTGAGAAGAATTTATGTATCTGGCAAAATTAGGAATCTGAGAAGAGATTTATGCTTACTTATAGCCCCCACAGAAAGTATTTTCAAGCTGTGGTAAAAAAGAGAAACAATGCACAAAAGCTGTAGCTTGCTCAGCGCGCTGCGGTGACAGACTCGGAAAAAGCAAAATCTGAGTTTAGGGCTGGCAAGCTTTTTCCTGTTTCCTTCTTTAAGGACGGCGATCCGGGACGCAAGCCGGATTTTAATCGTCGTATTTTGCTTGAAAGCAGAACAGTAACGAAACCAACACCAACCCTCTCCTGCATGCTTGTCCATAATCTCCCAACCGTGGGACGTCGGCAGCCCGGCACCCCCCGACCCTCGCACGAACCGCCGGCGTGTGCCGCAGGAGAGTACGGAGCTCCAGGATGCCCAAGGCTGGCATTAATGCTAAAATCTGTAGTGCTACCAACATCTCCAAGATGCCAGTTTGCTGCCATCAGCTTTGTGTGACAGGAGAGAATAGCAGGCAGATTGCGTATCTAATGAGCCACACATATTGAAAATCCACAGCAATCTCTGGAATACATGTGGATTTGTCTAAAACTCTAAAATATGGCCTGGATGGTGTCCTGACTGCCAAAACCACAATGAATTCACTGTTACTGTCACTAATCTCCATGTATGTTACATATGGTTGACATTTTTCTTTAACTCTCATATTTTTTGCATGTGTGCGTATATAAATAGGGTAAGAGGGAGGCTAGGAGTAGGCAGACAAACAAACAACCGGCTGCGATGCACAACGTTCCCATTAGGCACTGGAAAATTAGTCCGAAGCGCGTTATACAAATCTGCAGAGCCCCAAACAGCCCGTTTTCCAGTGTAGGTGAAGTCTAGGTCCGTCCTGGGAACCCAGATGTGCCTTCCTGGCGTTACGTTAAAGCATTCATCCTGAAGTTGGAAAGGCTGCTCCAAGTCCTGCTGAATCCAGTGGGAATCGCGAGGCATTTCAATACGATACGGGGCCCTTCATGCACTTTGTGTGTTCCTTCAGGTCATTAGTTTAGAATACTTAATTCATGCTTCATCTTAAAGAATTTGATATTCCTATGATACATGTTGCCTTGACCGCCCGATTGGAATATGAACCCTTCCAGAAGCAGGAATAAACCCTCTTTTATTTAGCAATGCAATATTACATGGAGTGCTGGCAGAAAAGTTGTATGTGAACTAAGAAATAATATTTCATGCATTCCTTCTACTTTCTAGGCAAATTTATGCCAGACTTTATTCCACTACAGCGTTACGAGCGGCACTGCTTATCTCTGTTTCAGTGCACTTCTACTAAACAGTAGGTCAGCTGAAAACTTTGTTTACCGCCTGAGGAGAAGCAAATAGTAGTCATGCATGGTTGGCAGGGGCCTGCGATATGATATATTCACTGCTGTTATATGGCTCATCATATAATTTAAGTCTACTGTAAACAGTCTATTTATGATACACATCCCTTTTGGACATGCAAATTCTTTGGCTTGTGAGAACAGCATTACAGTTACGGGTATGTTCCTCCTACCAAGCGGCGCTCGCTGTTGATAAGTGTTAATAATGTAGTGAATATGGTTCCAGAAGAGGAGAAGACCTCTCTTAATTTTCACTTTAAATAAACTCAACAAAATCTCAAGCTACGTATTTCTTTGATGGCTGTTTCCCAGGAGATCCACTTGCCCCCCTCGCCTTTTTTTTTTTTTTCAAGTCTAGCTGTTCCTAACAGGCTGTTCTCTTTGGACATCCTATAGCAATTTGCTTTTCTTCTCTGTTAAAGCTATAACCTCTCCGACGATACTGGGGGAACAGTACCCACAGCAAAACGAGGGTGTCAGCAGCCCTACTGAAACACAGACAACCGCATGGCCAAGGGCTCTAGGGATGGGTGAGAAATTCTGCCGTCAAGAAAAAGCAGCCGGTCCCACCCCACTGAGGTCCCCAGGACCGTCCCACCAAGGACCCTCTTTGCTGAGTTTGCCTCTTGCATTATATCATGCCCCTGACCAGCTCACACCCCTATTTTGGGAAGAGCAAACCCTGAGCACTGTTACCCTGATGATGCCCAATGCTGCGTACGAGCCCTCCCTTACTAGTCCGCATGATAAACCATTCATGGTTTTTATTTGCCTCCTTTATATTTGCCATTCAGATTTGATAGAAGACACTCAAGCAACCATGCGGTATGGACCCAGGAGCAACTCCCCAGTTGTGTCCTGCACCTGATTTTGAACAAAGAGACTGCAAGTACGTGTGCCAAAGCCAAAGATACCGGCCTTTATAATTGATTAATTTTTTTTTAACTTTTCAAAGCTCAAGAAGAGCTCTGAGTTGTCTAAAGCCAACATTTCTCATAAAAAGTTACGTGGTGACTTTCTACGTGTCTGCCAGGGGAGAGAAAACCTCAGAGTGTTTCTGAAACCCTACAACAGGGTTGGGTCCTACCACTCCCTCCTCAAAAATTATCCTTCTTCCACGACTTTTAATAGGCTTCCGTTCTAAAGGGATGTGTCAGTAGCAAAAGGCATTGGAAATCTCTGGGGTTTTTGCAGGTGCATGTGGATGCGCGGGCAGGAATGGCCCCAGCTCCATCCATCCAAGAAAGCACTGCCGTGTTCGTGAGAACAAGGACAGCATTATCCTAGGCACAACGTCCGTCTGAGCAGATGGGCAGGGGGGGAGTGGGTGTCATCTACGTTCATTTTTTAATATACCAGACAGTTTCATAGTTTGCTACACTTAACTAAGTTCCCGCATCACTGTTACGTGGTCTGACCTAGACTGGTAAATGTCTTCTGCAAGCCAAGAACGACGGTAATGGCGATAACAGCAATATCTGTGCTGTGGCTGGACTGGGCACTGCACAAATACACAGGGTCTATGCTCTGGAAACTTTAAAATCTTAAGTAGGCAAATAGAAAGAAGAAAAGAAACAGCGGCGCTCCCACTGTTACTGCTGCGGAACCGTATTATTACAGAACCAGTTAAATAGTTTGCCCAAGGCAACAAAGAAAGGCTGTGGCAGAGCTGGAAAGGGACCCAATCTCTGCACATTTCCAGCCACGTGCTTTAACCAGTCCAGTGCTTCCTACTAGCAAAGATTACCATATTCAATACTTTTCTAAGTACTTTTGAATAATTGTAACCACTACTTACTTTCATCTGAGTGGCTGCGAAAAGCTACATCATCCCTTGGTTTAATTTCTTTCCCCAAGAAGAATTGCATTTGCAAAGAGCACGAGCAAGTCTGAACCTGCTAATTACACTACAGTACCAGGATGGAAAAAATCATATAAAGGTGTTCTTAATGTTATATATGCTCATGTCAGTCAGGGCTTCTAAAGAGCCAGAAGAAAATGACTGCAACTTGTTCAAAGTAGATCTTAGAAAAACACAGCCCGTCTTTGACTAGTCGTAGGTATTTTGTGGCCGTTTCATGGCTACAATAGGCGTTAAAATCTGTCACAGGGGAGGTGCAATAAGAGCTGTCTTGCTCTTGACGGGATCGGGCTCATCTTCAAAAAAGTGAGCTATGAGAAAAGCATGAAGAAGGGATGGGTGTGAGAGCCAGGTAGCTGCAACGGCTTCTTAGTGATTACACCGTTGATGATCAGTGAGGGATTAAACAAATGCATGTCCTATCAAAGGCTGCATGCAAAACGAAACAAAAAAAAAAAAAAAAAAGAAAGAAAAAAAAGACCCATAATGCATTTTTATTTTGCAGAGCCTTGATTGTAAGAAACTCACTCAAAACTTGCTCCCATGTCCCTGTCCATGCTGGGAGCCTGCCTGAGAACAGATTTCATCAGCCAGAAAAAGAGGTTGCATTCAGCCTTCACCGGCCCGTATGTTCAAATGCTCAAAGACGAATGCTCAAAGACAACCTGCAGCATTCATTAAGTATCAGCAAAAAAATCATGACAGGTATACGTGTAATTTAAATCACTTAATGCCACGCAGTTTATGCCAAATAACAAAGAAGAACATCGCGTGACGCCAGTTCTTCTGATTAACGCGATCACGCTTTACATTTCTTAGGAGCTTCTCCTAATGAAGGACAAGCAGAAATTTCCCCCCGCTAAACACTTCCCAGCTCTGCTTCACTTTCTAGTGCTTTCCCTCGTAGCACACATCATTCATTTTGCTGAGCAACGACATTCCCTTCTATTAGGCAGCTATTAATTACTTAGCCCTAATGGCAAGGTGACAGTGCATTGCATCGCCATTGAGAAGAGGAGATGGGAAAGTTCATGAAGAACCGGGTTTTGAATAAAAATGAGGTGTGTATCTGTATCTTCTCCTCCTTGAGGCAATTGCGTATGGCATGAAGGACTCCCGTGCCCAAATGGCCGGGGCAGGGCTGGGACGGGAGGGCTGGTCCCAGCCATTCCAGATGGCTGAAGGAATTGCCCTCTGGGCTGCCTGACCTGCACAGCTGGGTGAGGATTGCTGTTGACAGGCGTCCCAGGGAGAAGCGCAATAAGAAACGAAGAGGCAGGGAAACCCGAAGGTCCTCTGGAAAGGAGGGACGGAAGCAGACTATCCTCCTCTCATTGCATTTGGAGACAGATGTTCCCTATATCCCCGGCTCCGAAGGGTAGGAAGTGGTGAGCACAACTTGAGGAGCTCGGGTACTCTTGGCAAACGGCACCAGTTGTTTGGGGTTTTTTTTTCATTTTCTGGAGGACTAAAATGAATAGTGGGTTTAGTGGCATTTGAATCTGTCCGTGGCATCCCTATCTGCTTTAGGGATCTGCTTCCTCTCAGCGCCCTGGAGGAAGAGCCCAGCCGAAGGAGCAGAGGGCTGGCCTCACAGCACAGCTCTGGATGAAACTCAAGAAGACTTTCCGAAAACCCGCACCTCAAATCAAGCCCTTACACATTTCCAGAGCAGATGTTACAGGGACCAACAGACTCGTGCGCCTCTATTCATCCCCTACAAGCACTTTCCTCTTTAAAGGCATCTGGGCTCTGTTCTGCCATCGCCGTGCAGGGATTTATGTACGTTGCTCCCATTAGCGTTAATGGTAGTTAGGCACATACAGCAATTTCTCTCACACTTCAGGAAGAGAACAGAGCCTTATGGATGAAAAGTTTGCTATTAAGGATTCTTAATACAATGGAAACATTCTGTCTCTTTTAATTGTAATTTACTTCTAAGTGTAACCGCTCTGGGTTGGGAAAACCAGGATTCAGTCCAATTCAATTATGCAATTCTTGCCACCTGGTAAGCCTTGTTATTTTATAAAGAGTACTGTAGTAGAACTGGCAGATTCATTCATGTTCAGAGCGTAAACGCCGTATACTGTGTAATCACTGGCTCATAAAAAAGAACGCAGCACCGAAGTCAACCGCTCAATTATAATGCAATCTTTAAAAAAGAATATGCAAAACCAGTAGGCGAGATTCATCTTTGGTTCAGCTGGTTTACGATTTTAAGTTCACCGCAATCTTTGCTTTGCAAAGCTTTTCAGTACGGGCTCAACCTCAAGTTAAAACCGAGCTCAACGCGTGACCCGGTTCACTCCGGTGTGGTTCAATCGATCAGCACCTACTTGCAGACGCCGGCAGATCATCTCCATCCAGAGGGCACTGATGGGAGGGGACGCTAAATCACGGGGACGCAGGAAGAGTTTTATTGGGCTAATGCACATTCACTCTGACTTAGCTAATGAAGCTGCAACGAGATAATACAGGAAAGGAAAATATGGCCCCGGCGACTGGGAACGCTTTCATGAGCACCGGCACACGGGCACCTGACAGCCGATCAAAAAACCCTGCAGCGCCCTCCGTCCCTGCAGGCTAACGAGCTTCCCCACGTCCTGTCCCTGCTAAAAACCTGGGTATCGCTACATTCACCGCCCCTATCAGTGCTGTGCATCCGCTGTGGCACAGCCACAAAAAAGGGATTTTTTTGCAGCAAACCGTTAACAGGTAGAGAAAAGCAGCAGGACTGGCCGGTGGAACAGTTTTAATCTACCCAGAGTAGTAAGTGTCCAAGGGAAAAACTCTCCTTGTCTTCAGCAGCTTTGGCGTAAACCCCGCCAATCCTCTTTGCCCGCGGCGGGCAGCGACCAGGAGTCAGATGTTCAAAGGAGACGGATCAGAGAGCAGGACCAGGGCTTACCCACAAGCACTGGAAGCTCCTCTAAACCAACGCCCCAAAACCCTAACTGGAAGATTAGTTGTGGTTTTGTTAAATAAACAGTATGGAAACTTCCTTTTGCAGTTCTCTCCCTCTGCGTTTCTCTATTCCGAGATAAGGGCCAAAATCTGCAGTGGCCTTGGAAGGTCTGAAAACATTTGGAGAACCCAGGTGGTCCGGCCAGCTCTGCCACGGGAGGACGGAGGGTCTCTCTGCCCGTCATCGCTGTTGTCACCGCTGTCGTTTGGCCTCTTCACACCATTTTACAAGCTCTCCTTCCCAGGACGAGAGCTTTCAGCCCATGTCGGACGCGATCTCCTCCCCAGTTCCCGTCCCAGCCGGAGCAGACTAAGCCGGGGTTTGCTCATGTGTGCAAAGGAGAGGGATGAAGGACACAGAGCTGGGGTTTCCTAATTCCAGAAATACTCCACGGACTCCCCACCTGACAGCAAGAGCGGGATGTTTTGAAATCTTGCACCTTGTAAATAGGAGAAGCACAGCCCGATCATAAAAATGTAAAGTATTAATTAATAGTATAACTTCAGTTTGTATTCTAGCTCCGACATAATGAACCTGCCAATTTTGATTGCAAAGTGAAAACTCATCTCTTTATTTTGGACAAATAGGGTTAAGCTTCTTAAGCAATTCTTTGTTGTTTTGACTTCAACAATTTATGCAAATGAGATGTTAATTAGGGTAATTGTAACTTAAATTATGCTTGTGTAAACCTCTCCATTGGTAGGAAAGTGTGGGAATCCAGACAACTGGTATTTAAAGCAGCTGTACTAACTCACTTCTGAAAGCAAAGCATACCAAGATCACTTTCATGTCTTTACAATTTGTTTTTATGAGGTGATAACATTTTTACAAATACCATCATTTTTGCTTTTTTATATTGTAAGTGACAGTCTGACATTTTACAACTGGCTTATTGAAAACAAGAATTGAGCACTCTCGCTGTAACGGACATTAACTGCTCAATAGAGATTCACATGCTAATGAGGTGAGAGGGGCTCCAGAAAGTTTTGATAAATGCGACACACACTCTAACTAGCAGTGAATGTGAGTTGACAAAGAACATCTACACCAGGGTTCAATAAAATGTAACCCTTTAAATTAATCATACTGGCAGTATTTAATAGAATGCACAACAATCTCTTTTCTGATGGCTATAAAGCAGAAGAAATGCAAAGTCTCGACAAATGAAAGTTCCCACATTTCCCTCTTCACACTGCTACTTTCATTCGAACCTCTACAATTGTTAAAAAAAGGTAGTTACTGTAAATAACAAAGTAGGAGGTTTAATTGTTTCCTTCTTTTAAAGCAGGATGCTTTTCTTCACATTTATTTGTCTGGATTCTATTGAGCAAATACCCCGACCCGAAAGATTGATCATAAAAAGCATCACCGGTTGCACTCGGAAGGAAATTTAAGGATACCATATAGCAAAGGGAGGCTTAAATGACCGGTTTTCTGCCGGGCCTTTTTTCAGCCCAACTTGGTGATTTTTTTTTCCTTTCGCTAAATATGGCTTGAAGGAAAATACGCCGCAGCAGTTAATCAGAAGCAGAAAGTGAAGCTCAGGGGCTTCTTTCACACCAAACTCCCCAGACTTTGCCGAGATTCGCTCCAACGAGAGGCAAAACTGGAACTTGAGCTCCAGCATCAAAGCAGGGGAGGTGCAACATTTTTCAACCCGGTTGCCTTATAAGTTTATCTTTTATTTTCCCACTCTGCCAGTCGCGACCCGATGACGCCGACCATTACACCTGAGCTTGCGAGATCCCAGGAAATAAACGTACTGGAAGGCCGATCGCAGCCCTTGCCTCCGTGCATTACGCTAAGGCGTTATTTCTTCCTAAAGTGACAATCCCCGATACGCTTTTTGGGTTTAGCCCGTTTTAATCTTGGCAGGAAGTGTAAATCTGTGCGCTCAGCAGCATTGCAGGCTTGCTGGCTGTCAAAATTTTGCCTCCGCCAATACTTGAGAGGTATTCTTGTCATTTCACTGGGGTAGGAGACTTCTCCGTCTGACATACGAAATCTCCCCAAGTAATACGTTATGCCAAAATGCCGGCAAACGTACCCTGCTCGCTGCATTTCAAACCGTTTTGGTAACTCAGGCTTGCTCTCACAGCAACTGCTGGATGGCTATATGCAAAACGAGGAGCCCCTTGCAGGCAGCCTCATGGGCAGAGAAAGGAAAATCTCCATGAATGAACCCAGAAAAAAATCCTCCACCCATCTCGCCATCGCCTTCGGACTTGATGAGCTTACTCCAGCGCATTTTAAATTGATGGGCAGCTAGCGTTCAGCCCGGGGAGCCTGCCTATCTGAACACGTGCCCGTGCTCCCCGAGAGGTGTCGGGGGCTGCTCGACTTCTCTCCGTGCAGAAATTGTGAGCCTGGAAAAAACGAGCGAGTGGAGAAAGGCGTGCTGCAGTTCAGAAATGGCCATTTAGCCAAATTGCATACCTGTGCTGTGTCAGCTATATGGTAGATTCATCTCATTCCATTGGTCTAATGGATAGCAATTGAATTTAATTAGCAAAACTACTTTGACTTAGTCTCATACTGTGCTGAATGTAATGAAATCTTTCTCCTCTCTCTCTCCCCTCTTTTTTTTTCCCCCCTCAAATAAAGAATGTCCTTAACTGCATTCCACCGTTAGAATATTAAAAGCTATATATGTTACTCCTAAGGACAGAGTACAGCCATCCCCTTTCACAGGCTTTAGATTTAGTTATTGTATTACATAACATAAAATAATTAAAAAGATACTTCGATAGTTACACACAGTATAAATTCAATTACCGCGATGTCTCCATTAAAAGCACTTTTATAGTATGAATAAAATGCAAATCCTCTTTATGGATCAATACCAGAAACATAATTCTACGCTTCATCCTGTGAAGGAAGTTAGCCTTAATAAATCATCCTCTCGGATTAAAAAAAAAAAAAAAAAAAAAAAAAAAAAAAGTTAAAAGATACGTATTTGAAGGTAATTCTCTAAAGCAGACGTGATGCTCCTATTTCTTCTGGGCTCTTTTTTTAGCGGCGAGGTTCACGGGCTGCGCCTCCTGCTTTCGTACAGACCCTGCCAAGGAGAAGGATGCCGAGGAGAAGAAAAGCCCCGGCCGCGCTAACCGGTGCCGTGGCCGCTTGCGGCTCTGCCTGGATTTATTGAAACACCCCAGATCCGGCAGCGAGAAGTTTGCAGCAACTCATCTCCCCCGAAATAAAGTGAAAAGAAATTCCTCCGGATGGGTTTGGAGGGAATATTACTACCAAGCCTAACTTTTGCCTGGCCGGGCACAGCGAGACAAGTTCCTATGATTGATTATCGTGGTATCTCTGTATCTCTGACTTTGAACCATAACCTTTTTTGCGCACAATGACAGTTGGGACCTTCCATTTGCCATCTGTAGAGATGGTGGGGGAGAAAAGGACTTCGCTTACATTAATCAACCAATTAAGAACAGACTTAAACAAAACACTAAAGCATAATAAAAACCTGACTGCTTAATAGCTTTCTACTTTTAATAGTTGCCTTCCTGTAGTCTGCTGATGGGAGCAGCACTGCTCTGCCTAGCCCCTGCCAGGGACGGGGCTCTGGCTCCGGGGCTGGGCACTACCCAATCTCGAATGAAGCCGAGGGTCCTCTGTTCTGGGCAGGACCGAGTCCCCTATGCCACAAGAAAAAAAAAAAAAAAAAAAGTTTGGAAACACAAGTTCTAAATCACAGCCGTACAACATGGCCGGGCTCTCCTGTCAACCGCGATCATTAGGGAATTATTTTTGTGAGTGTAAAATTAGTAACTAATCAAAGACACAAATCACTGCTTCAGTAAGAATTAACCTTTTCTTTCAAAGCTTGGGGCAGTATCGAGAGACCCCAGGTATTTTGTCACTGCCCCCTCCCTCGTGGTTGGCAGCACATCCCGAAGGAGACACCAAAATAGCAGCTGAATAACGAGGGGTGGACTCGTCCCCCAGCCGCTCCGATGAGGCTCTGGAGGAGATCCACGCACCCAGCCCGAGCGACTCGGAGACTAATTCTGCTCTTAGGGACGGCGGGTAAAACCACTTTTGTGCAAGCTGGCAGAGAAACCTGGCTTCCCATCGTTGGGTTTGGTAAGCGGACGCCTCGCGCAACGCATGCTCTGCGCTGCGGAAAGGGAGGAGGGAGGCCTCTGCGTTTCTAAAACACGTCCTCATTTGTGTCTCCAGCTGACGAGGTTGTGTTGTCGGCGGCCGTCTGGAGGGCCAGGACCGAAGTGGGGCTGGTATCGTCAAGAGGTACCGTAGGAGCATCTCAAACAGCCGCTTGTTTCTGCTGCCTCCACGGTACCCAGCGGTGCAGGTCCTAGAAGACCTTTTGGGCTTATCTACTTAGTGAAGCTATAGGAGAGCACGTGTTCGTATCGATAGAAAATAAAACATTTATTATAGAAGGAATCAACTTCAACTCGAGGCATTTCATACGTGCCCAGATATTGCTAAATTGTCCCTTCGCCTTGACCCGCAAACGAAATGGACTGTTTTCTTTCTAAGAGGTGAAGCGGATTTACCGACAAGGTGTACAAAAACCTCACAAACGACCCAAGATCTGATCAGCCAAGAAAACGTACAGTGTTACTACAATAAATATGGTTTTGTGTTATTTAATAATTGAAATTTGGAACAAATTTGTAGAGGTTGGCCAAGATGGTCTCTCCATCCTTGCGCTATATGTCTCTTTGTCTATTGTTCTTTTTAATACATTGCATCTGTAAAAAAAAAAAAAAATTGCAACCTACTTTGTACAATTATTGCACTGAAGTCCCAAGCAATCTATCAAGTTGTCATACATTTTCTTCACATTAAACCTTTTCAAAATCTTTCTTTTTTTCTACGTTTCAAGAAAATGCAGAAGAAAATTTACTTGGCCGAAAAAAAAGGCACAGTGAAACATGTTGTTCATCAAGTCTGGTAACAAGAGGAGTTTGTGATACCATGTCAGGAGAGCAAATAATCCCCAAAGTGGCATGTTAAAGTTTTGGGAGGTTTGTAAATCAACAGAATTCAGAGCATCAATAAGCCTGCAACCGACAGGTCTTCAGAAAAACTCCCTCTGGGCAGGTTCTTCTTATGGAGGTTTGCTGAACCCCCTTTTTGCAGCACTTGAAGCCACCCCTGAAACGGGGTGCCGAGGTCGCCGGTGGCCTGTCCCCCCCCAAGGGAGGGACAATGACGCAGCCGGGGCTCGCGAGGTGGCCGGACACTGGGCTGGTTCATGGAAAAGCGCAGCATAACCAAAGGCTATTTATTATTAAGGAAAGTGCTTTTATCTATTGATGGCACCCAGAAACAATGAGCAGGAACACGAAGCAACGGGTGGGTGAGAGGGAAGGAGAAGGGCAAACCGGGATTATTTCAGCTGGAAACCGGATGAAACGCCAGGAGGAGGAGGATTATTTTGCCCGTTAGTTTAAAAACTCTCCGCGCTGAAGTTTGCAGCATTTGAGGGACCATCTCTACTTTACAGCAGTGTGCAGCAATGAGCAGATTTTGCCTTAAATTCCATTAGCCCCCGATAAATAAGCTCCGTGATAGGGGATGTGATAAAGCTCTGCTAAGGATGGGAAGATGGGCATCCCTCTCCTGCGAACTACAGGGAAAAATTTTACCTCCGAGTCTGTCTGTCTCCCTCTTTCCTTCATTGCCTCCTCCAAAAGAGGCCCCTGTGGGGCCAAGGGAGTCCCTGCATCCCCTGGGAGCACCAGCATCCCCCAGATACCGCGGCCAGGCACCGGTCACTGGGTGCCACCACCTTCGGGACCATAAGCTAATTTAAAATAAAGGCAAAACACCGAGCAATTTGCCTTCCGCGGTTTTGAAACGCCGAAACCTCGCTCCCCCAACCCGGCTCATGCCGCCGGTCCTACTTCTTGCAAAACAAAGAAATCTGTTTAGGCTCCAGGAAATCCCACGTGTTACCGTAACTAATTCGAGCCCAACTGCATTTGTGGTATTGTCAGGTCTTTAGGACGATCCTGTGCCATTCCCAATGTAGGGAAAACCATGCGCTTAATTATCTTCTTTAATAATTCCATGGTATGTGATTTATTAAACAGACTCCTTATTTGTAAACAAAATCAGAGCCACAAATGCGCGAAGATAGTCGCACTTCCTGGCTAAATAAGAGGCAGACAAAGAGCCCTAATGATGCACCAAAAATGCTAACCAAAAATGTACTCTTTAAAAAGATCACCAATTTAATGCTTTTTGTATTTCATTTATCAGCCATGTAGTCATCATTCCCCTCCCTACCACCATCTGTACACACTTTCCCAATAGACCATCACAGCTGTCCCGTTTCTCACACAAACAGTACCTTTTATATGCTTCCCAACTGTTTTTAATAACTGTTCTGTGCGCAGCACTGTACTTCCTTTGTTTTCTTTTTTTCTTTTTTTTTTTTAAAATATGAAAAAAGAGATATAATCCAAACAAACAGGTCATCGCAGCAATCGGTATAGGAAGGCAATTAAAATGTTAAATGCCTCCATGGCCACTGACCCGTTCTCGAGCCGCACCAGCGGCCCCAGCACGGAGCTGGAAAGTTCCCTGGAGAAGTTGCTAAGGTAGACGAAGCTTGTTCAAAAAACGAGGTACATGAGCGAGACTGTCTGAGAAATCCTTCATCCCTTTTAACGAGGAAATATTATTAATATTAGATACTGCTTGTGCAATCAAAGAAAGTTTTTTGAGGCTTTCAAAGCACATTTATCAACTCAAAGATACCACTGCCCCATATTTCAGAACCACGTGGACAGAAACATCCCATTTCCTTTCCAAACTCCCGACTCATTTCACTCTTTCCGAACGCCTCGCGTGTCCTGACGTTGCATCCCCGGCGCTCCTGCCGTCCCTACGCCCATCCCCGCTGCCAACGACGGCCCCGTCGGAGCCCTGAGCCGGGCTGGACCGCACCAGCTCGGTGGTCCGCAGCGGGGATGAAGGCACCGAACAGCCGAGGATGACTCGGCCCCAGGCAAACGAAGCCGCTTGCAAAGGGCAACAGCGGGGAGAGACCCAGCCAGGAACAGGGAGAAAAGCAGGACTTTCTCAGCGACCCATCTCATGGAAAACCTACCCTACCAACAGGACATTCAGGAATGAAAACTCTCTGTACTTGTTTTTTTCCAGGGCCATGTCCATAGCATCCTTCAGCACGCTGCAGGGAGATGCGCGCGTCCCACTCTGCAGCACGCAAGGAGCCCTTAGCTCCGCGCAGTATGGGACCGCAGCGGACAACCAAGCTCCGTGCCAGGACGGGGACCCCGCTCCTACCATCCTCATCGCCCTGGCCGACGGCTTCACACCCCGGGACTGCTCACTGCTGAGACACATCTCACTTCTTTATAGAAGAGTTTGTTACTACGGACCGTGCGTGTGGAAAACAAGCGGTCCACTCTCAGTTCCCATCACGATTTTGACCTCCAGCTTTTGACCAGAAAAAGAAACGATGTCCATGTTTAACGTGGGCGTTGAGCATGTTATTTTGCCTATAGATCACGCTCATGTATCCACATTACAAAGAACAGACACCTTGAAGATGCACTTCTGAGATGCAAGCGTGCATCCCCAAACGGCACGGAGCTGCGTGGCTGGGTGTTTATAACTGCATCTGCCTAAGAAGAACATAAACCAGAGCTGTTGAAGCCAATGTCCTTCTCTACAGGAAAAAAAGGGTCTTGACCACAAAAATCCCACTTCTTACCCGAATGCCCCGTGTTGTTCCCAACTTTTCCAGCAACGCCCAACCTATGCTCGCAAGGGTTCAGCCGCTACGGAGGCTGATCCTCCCATAGCCAGGCAAGCCGGTCGTGAAGCTTTCAAATAAAATGATGCGGGATTTACTTTTTAGCTCAGCAACAGCTACTTTTTACTTTTTAACACAGGAACAAATGTAAATAGGTTTGTTGGCTATTTTCAATGAAGTCCTCATCGCGTCAGGAAAAGTCCTCGTCATCACACAATAAAAGCATTGCAGTGGCTATCCTCCCTAAAAGGGATCCCAACAATAGCTGGGCTTTAGAAAAGCATCCTGATACAAAGAATTCATTCTTCTGATTTACTTGAAACTACTCTGCCTTAAAAAAAAAAAAAAAAAGAGAGAAAAAAAAACCCAAACTGAATTACATTTAAATTTTACCCTAAGTTTCCAGCATCACTCAGGGATTTGGCTGTTTTCTTCCATATCAAGTTAAAACCTGACTGGGTAAAAAGATCAGACAAAATTTTGAGCAAATATCCTTAGGATGAAATCTGATTGACGATGTATTTCTGCATTAAAATCTCCAGTCAGTGTTCATCTTGACAATAAACGTAGCAACTATCTAACTTGCCTTTTGATACCTTTACAAGGGTTCATCCCTGTTCTTCCAGTGCATTACAAGGTATTCTGTAACACACGTACTGGCTTTAAACGCAAAAATGGTAATTTAACCAGACGCAATGTTTATTACAAAGCTCACGCAGCTCATTCTCTGTACCTCATACACAGCACTAAATCTGTAGACGCAGAAGAATGAGGCTGTCTCAACACTTTACGTTTAGTCCTTCATCCTTTCTTTCTCCTAAAACCTTCAGAGACTGCGCGCGGTGCCTGCGCTCGCCCTGCAAACTTTCCCCTCGCCGAGTGCTCCAGTTTAGGACTAGTCCGAGCCTAAAAGGGCTGTATGGAGATGCCTCCCTATGAAATATTTCTCCCGAGTTTGCAAATGCATTTGGCACCTCGCGATGATCCCCGTGGCCGCACGGCGGGCTTCCCAGGCTAAAGAGCTCTCCTGCTCTCCCACCGTGTATTACTTAAAATCAGAGACTCATTTAGGTCGGAAAAGACCTTTAAGATCATCGGGTCGAACCGTACTTAACATGGGGTGACAGCGACTGGGACGAGAAGGGAGATGGGCAGCACAGACGTCGGTGTAGAGCAGGTTTAGACTTTGTTTAGATACCGATGCTATGAGCGTACGATGAACGTGACGAATGGATGAAACCAAGGAGCGGGAAAAGCACTAGCTACATCTCTGTGCCCAGGGCTAAGCACCACCATGGCAGGTCCTGCAGCTCTTGCGGGTGATGCCGCATTAGTTTTACGCCCCGTGGAAGGTGCGCTCCACGCAAACTCACCGGTGCCACCGTCCAGCTCCCCGTGGCATCAGCGAGACGCTGGGGATGGACGCGACCTCCCGTGGCGCGCGTGCGCCAAGGCGAGGGAGGTGGGCAGGAGAAACCCACCGGCCGGTCCTTCCCAGGTACTGCCGGCAGCTTCCCGCTGCGCCCCGGGGGTGTCCTGCTGGAGGAGACCTCGGCGATATGCCCCCCTGTGATGTTTTCAAAGGACCTTTTTACATCACCGAAAAATCCAGAGCACCAGCAAATTTTATCTCATCGACCAAAACAACCACCGGCTACCACGCTCGCACAACCCTCTCCAGCGCAACCAGCTCACCTGGCTGAATAACCCTGCCTTGGACACCCACCAACCCCACGACAATTTTGTGCTTCGCTACAGATATATCTCACCCCAAAACATGAACATGCTGAAACATCCAATCATGTTCTGGCACGCATGCAAAAAAAAAAAAAAAAAAAGCCCATGGCAACAAAGACGACAGCTTGCCAATGGCAGCTGCTGCACGCACACACAAAATTAAACTATATTCTTCTGAAAAGGGATATTATTATGGCATTTGTTTCCCCTCACCCATCACCCTCACCCATTCCCTCACAAAATAAAGGGGGAAATATCAACACATATCAAACATTAGGAGAGATGGATAAAAAAAAAAAAAAAAAAAAAAAAAAAAAAGAGAGAGGTGCTGCCCTGAGGAGGGATGGGATGGAGAACGTGGGGTTTAACAGGAGATCCAACTGGGATCAGGGCCGGATGCATGGAGCCACCCTGAAATATTGGCTCACCGATGGGAGTTGTATGGCACATGCAAGTAAAACATTCGGCCTTTCTATTGCGGGAGGCCCGCAGATGCTGAATTGCATCAAGTTTGGTCAAGCCGGCCCTCGGCTTGAACACAAACCTGCAAACACGCACTTATATACGTTAAATAACATCTGATGATACCTATCTTCGCTTCCTTTCCCTGGTGCGGACCTGCCTGCTGCCTCCCGTGCTGCTATGCAATGCACGAGATAGCCATCTCCTCACTTGTGAAGATAAATGTCATATCGGACCTCTGACATCATGTATTCTCCAAGTAATTATTTTTGATATCATAAGAGTTGTACAGGGTGCACAATAAAATTAAAAAGTAGAAAGCAAGGTTAATAAGATTATCGTGTTGGTATAATAGGTAATGCATTTTGCAGTATATCCTTAAATCTGCCCTCTCAAAACATAATTAAATAACTGTGATTTATATTTTAAAGGAACGCAGACATGCAGTGTAATCTCCTACCCACATATGCTAATTGCTTTCAGCCCCTAAAAATCTCACAGTTGTTTGCAGCTTTTTAATCCTCATGTGTAAATAACCCGACTCAGGTCCAAGTTATGAACAATAAAGTCCAGGAAACTTTCAGAATAGCGTGTCATTAAACGCGTCTTGATTTTATCTTGCTAATCTAACGGCACTGATGTGTACCGAAGCCCGCGGGGAAGGACGAACGACTCCCCGGGGCCCTTCGCACCGGCCCGAGAGCCAACGTGCCGGCTTGCCGTGACACCGGGACGGCACTCGGACCGGGGAGGGTGGATATTAAGGACCCGCAGGAGACACCGAGACCTCCTCAGGAGGAACCGATGGATGGATAAGCTCAGGATACCGGCTCCCGCGCCTCGGCGTGGGTCTGCGCGCACCGCGGCGGCGCGGGGACCACCGGCAACGTACGCCTCTGCGCTTCGCTCTAGGCAAAACTCAACCGCGCAGCTCTCCATTTTGCACTCGCACGTGAGCGTCTGGCACACAAAATGGAGGCCCTCGTGTATTTTACAGACAGCGGCTACAAATCCGGCCCGACCCCACCGGCGTTACGGGGGCCGCGTCCTCCTCCGCCGCGCCGATGCCACGCGCCGGGCCGAGCTCACGCGCCCACAGCCGTTCCCTGGGTGGGGACGTGGAGCCACGCTAGCGAGAAATGCTTCCGAAAAATAAGAGAAATACACCGTTAGCTCTTTGAAATTAATTACGCTGTGACGAGGGGATCGGCCAGGGCGCTGCCCTTGCAATTGGGCGTAAAATGCTGCAACGCCCCAAAGAACTTGCCGGGATAAAACTGCCCCACACGTCACGGGTGCCGTGACCCATGTGCTGATCCCAGCTGGGCTTTTTGGTGGCTATCGTAACGCAGGTGATAATTAACAATAACCAAAGATGAAACGAATGAAGAGCATCCGATGAACGGGCAAACCAAAGCGATTAAAATGAATTTGAGTCCACCGACAACTCTTATCTACCGAGAGCCCTCACTGTCGTAAGGAAACCTTCGGGGTCGGCTGCTGTTAGGAGGCTAAAATAATTTGCCCTGAATTTACAGCCTGTAATTTAATCAGCAGCTCCAGCCCTTGCCTGTGCAGAAAGGGAGCGGGGGCAGAGCCAGACCCCCGGCTCCCAACGAGGATGCCCCGAAAGCCGATGCCCCAAAAGCCGTTCCCGCCGGGGACGGTCCCCAAGCCCCGGAGGGTCCAACTCTGGGACACGTGTGGCAAAGCCCATGCTTTTGGGGAGGGGTTGAGGGTTTATGGAGCGGCGGGCTGGGGTTTGTTTGCTGGCTGCGAAAGCCTCGGCCGGTGCCTGAACCCGAAGCATCGAGGGGAGGAGGAGGAGGAGCTGCGAAGAAGCTCAAGGCACGGAAAGCGAGGGATGCCCTTTCCTTTACATCCGAATGGGGAGAAAATACATAATTGTAATAATAAATAATGGGTTTTATGAACAATTAGGATTCCACTGTCTCTTTGAAGGGTTTGAAAAGCTGACACGATGTTTTGGGTTCTCCAGATTCAGCTTTGAGGCCTCAACCAAGAGAAACATTCAGCCCCGCTGTGTACAGCAGTGACCACAACAAAGATTGTGGTTTCTCCCACACTCGCCTTAAATAGATCTAAATTAGTGCTATTCATCATTGGGTGGAAAAGAAGGGAAATATAAAAGTGCAGTCGCTTGTAGACAAGCCAGCAGCGTTGGGCAACTTTCTTACCATTCAAAGGCTTCTCCCGCTTCTGCACCTCGAAGCGGGCCGGGGCAGGGAGGTACGGAAATAACGCGCCCTTATACCGGCCGAACCCATCACCTGGAAAACATCCTGGGCATATGAAATGCGTCTTTATCCCGTGTTTATTTGTTGTTGCTGTTGTTGTTGTTGGAGAAAGGGGAAAGCTAAACCACATGACTGAACTCCTGCCAGGGGTTCGTGATAGAGCAGACCGTCCCAAGTGCCGCACCAGTTAGTATCGGAATTATCACGGATACTCACCGGCTCAGTTACAACCGCACGGGGAGAGCAGTTGTCCCACCTAAATCCTGCTTCTGTCAGCTACTGCCCTGCTCACTGAAAGCGCTCGGTCCCCCTCCCCAAAGCAGAGAGCGTCGATGGATGGAGATATCTTTCTGCACCAGGCGGGGTGTGTAGATCGCCGCGTTTCGTGCACGCCCGTGATAGGTGGGTGTGTGAAATTTGGGGTGTCGAGGAGCTGTAGCTGTCATCTCCCCACCTCTCCCGGCTGAGACACAGACCCAGGCTCCCACCACTGACTTTTTAGGGGCACCTTTTATAAGGCTCAAGCAATGCAAAATCTGCCTTCTCCTGGTATTCCTCGAGGGCAGAAATACCGCGCGATGTCTTCATTTCACTTTTTTCTTTAAGGCTACAGATGTCTCACTGTGGCAAAAATTAATGGAGAAAAAAACCCAAACCCTACAAGCCCCCGAACGTTAAAATCTCAGCTGAACACTGAACTGCTCAGGTTCCCCTGGGTGTGCGCAGGGAGCCCTGTACGGGGAAAGCGTGTGAAGTACCTGCCGCAAAGCTGGCTGAGTATTTTTTGGTAAGGGTAAACGTAACCTGTCTGTAGAAATGCGTAGGGACTATCAACATCGCAAACAAAACTTTAAGGACCGTTTTGGATGTACGCTGGAACAGCCACGGGCTGGAAGTAGGTTTTCGAAAGCCTCATGTATGGGGGGAATGTCACGGATGCTTTAGAAGTCTTCAGGTACACGTAAAAACGACATATATATTACATATTCTCTACACAGAACAACCACCATTTGAAATGTGCCCCTTTTTAACTACCATTATGAGCTGTCTAAAGAGCATTTTGGTTGAAACTTGGGAGGAAAGGAGGAAAAAAAAAAAAAAAAAAAAAGCCCACTGATCTTACACCTGCTCTTTAGCAGTGGGAAGTGGGTTCTCAATCTGTTAACATGACCATCTGGCCAATCTGCATATCACGGCTATCTAGATTACTGTACGATGGAATGACAATAACGTAGCCAAAACAAAAGTAAAATGCATCAAAACCTAACAGTAGCTCAGCCCTTTTGATTTTAAATTAAATAATAAATGTGGTATCACAGCAAAGCGAGAAAGTCAGCTAAATAATTAAAAATGAGCCTTCGCTACGGCATAATTAAGTAAACAATATGGTGTGTGTTTCTATAGGAGCCGGCAATAGTTTCCACCATCGAAGGCTCCACTTTTGCAAAGCAGCTATCAGGAGTTCCAAGACGCTGCGACAGCTCTTTTGGTGATGTACAGTATTGTCAGGACACCTCTCACATCCCTGCAACACGCCGAACCGGCTGCGGCTATTAACAGGATTAATGCAGCAACAATCAATACCAATTGTGCTAAAAGATTACGGCGCAAAGCCTTATGTACCTTTCGGACTCCCCGATACCTCCATGGGTACTTTGGCTATCTGCAGGCGTTTTCTGCCTTAACCCATCTTTGGGTTGTTCCCATCGATGCCTCTTTGCGGCCGTCCAAGTCGAAATCTTTTAAATTCGCCGATGGGAAGGTAAAATGGGTCTGCTTAAAGTTCAAGGTCACGTGCTATATGCTATTGCCCAGGCAATTAGCCATAGAGCGTATTTAGACGCTAAGTAAATTTTCACAGTCGCAGAAATCAGGCTGACTTCTTGCATCTTCGCTGGCTTTTACTCTAAACGTGAACAGAAAAAATGAGCTGGTGTAAATAAAACCCTGTCCCCAGATTTTTCTTAAATTTGGGATTTTTAAACGTCCTTCTGAAAGATTAAAAGATTTCCTCTGCCACAAATACCTCGCTAGCTTAATTCTCGCCCAAAGCGCATAATGATGGCCGTCCGAAAAAATAAACCGGGCATTGCAGCATCGCCTCCTGGCCTGCCATCCAGCTTCGTCCACTGGCGAAGTCTCTAAAAACTGTGGCCTCTCACTAAATTTAACTACTTCCATTGCGAATCTATTCTCCAATCTGATCACATTAGCAGAAGGAACTCCAAAGCAGTAAAAAACTCCAGAAAGTTCTCGGTTGAGTGCCTACTAATGAACAAAGGTTAACTTTATCTAAAAGGTCAAATGCCTGGTGGCTAAGGTTGTGACCTTAACAACTTAAATTGTGACCTTGCCACGTGCCTAGTATATTGTAGATTCTGATACAGATCATCTGGTAAAGGACCGGTCATAAATTAGCTTTACTGTTCGACTCCCACAAAGAAAACGGTTTGCCACAATGGTTTCCAACTTGTCATTTGATACAAGCGCAGAATAAGTGAAAACTAAAAAGCGAACCCAAGTTCAGGGTATGAAAATGCCGCCTGCTTTTAGTTAAGCAGATTAGAAACTGCAAACTGAGAGCAATACTCTAGATTTCAATACGCTTTTTGGTCAACCTCTAATTCACAAAACACCGATCTTCCTTTCCTTTTTTTTTTTTCTTTTTCTTTTTTTTAAACGAAAATGACATGTAGTTTGCCTATTTGCATATTTTTGTTTTCTCTTTCTAGCCAGTTCTTAAAGAGAATAATTGATTTCAGTAGCTTTGTAAGAAGCACTATTTAAATCTGTGCACATGTGTTCCCTTACAGATGATAGTGCCTACTGAAGAAAAAGCGTGGATTCAAAGCAATAATTATCATACATGTTTAGAAGGAAAGGGACATCTCACTGCCGAAGTCATCTCGAATAAGGGCATCTTGGAAGAGAATACTCGCCCTCAAAAAAAGGCGACGAAGAGTGGGAAAAAAAACCCCAAGAAAAAGAGAAGCGAGCACTATGGGTGAAAAGGTCACAATGGTTTTGGCACGTATCTTCAAGCACGTTTCGGAGTCTGTGCCTCCTGCCAATACTGGCAACTTCTCAAAACTTTTAAGGAGGTAAAAACATTGTTTAGTGTTTACAAATCTTCTGTACTATAGCAGATGCTTGTCAAATCCGCTATATGTAAGTTGACCAGCCTACCTAATATTTGCGCTGGCAACTTCCTCCTTATAAATAAGCGGTCCATACATTTGGGGAGCGAGGCCTGATGGAGTTTGAGACAAAGGACCCTTAATATTTTTTTTCTTTTGTAATTTTCCTGTTGCGCACCCGGCACAAGCTGCCATTACTGCGGGTCTGCGGGAACCAATGGCTGTCAACTTGGCCAATGTTCAGGTGTAACAAAGACTGCTGGGATACATCGGAGGGGGAAAAAAAAAAAAAAAAAAAAAGGGAAAAAAGGGGGGGAAAAAAAAAAAGGTAGCCTATACGCGAGGCTTTTGGTACGTATCTGTGAAGCGATATAGACGGCGACCACGCTGTCCTACCTCCTAAAAATCAGTTTGTCCCCCTCCCCGGTGAGGTTTAGCAGGGAATACACCAGCACACGCTACTGCATTAAGAGCACAATGCGATGCGTGCAATCAGCAAACAACGGCCGAAAACACGAAGCGGTGCGGTCTGTTCGAGCGTGTTACTGCTTACACAAAACCGCAAATCTAACCCAAAAAAACGAGCCTAAGCCTCGCGCTAAGTTTCCGCAGCAAATGTCTAGTCCAAAGAACAATTAGTGCAATTGCTGCCTGTTGACGATGAAGGCAGAAATAAATAAGAGTTCGCTATCAAGGCTACTGTTTGCCAACAGGGTGCTGATAAGATGGTATATTCCTAATCGCAATATCGAACTTTTATAATGTCTATTGCCCGAGTCTTGTAACAGGGAGAGGATCCCTTCGAGCTGCCCGGAGTACTTGCACCCCGGGTTTGGTCCTTCTCTCCCCATCCTACATTTTTGTGACCCTACAGGCAGGCTAAACCAAGACCGTTGGTTTCTATTAACAGTTCTTGCGCTCCACAGAAGCCTGCTTTTCCCTTAGGAAACACAACACGGACCGGTATTCGCCGGCACCACGCTATATATAAATCTAAATAATAAAAAACTGCATGCCGTGCAGCAGTACATAGCGGTTTTCAGCCGTGGATATCGAGGCACTTTAAGCGCATCACCCCGCTCCGAGGTGCGGAGGAGGAAACCGAGGCAGACAAAAGGGATGCGGGACCCCGGTCTCCTGGGGGCCAGCGATGGAAGGGGAGAGGACCCGCAACACCCCAGTCCCCATCTCCCTTCGATTAGCCATTAATTGGCAATCCTTCCTTCACCCTGCCCCATCATAAATCGCAGAGTAAATAAATAATTTTCCACAATATTTGCCTACCTCCCCTTTGCCATAAACGTGCAATATGATTTACCGCACCAAAGCGCAAAGTAAATTTTGCAGCTTATCTGTAGGAAATACCACGAGGATACTCGGAAGTTATTTCCGAACGGGGATCATACCCGTAAATCACAGCGGCGACACTGCCTATCGCAACAACCGCTGCAGGGACTCGGCGCAGAAAAACTTTGGGGTAGCCAAAACTTTCTGCGAGACCCTCCGCCAGAAGCTGGCATTGGAAACGCAGGCTCCCAGCGCTGTGATTTGCTCAGTTTTCTTACTGATAACGTATTTATGGAGAAGCGGTTGCTACTAATACGATTCCTCTCCCTTCTGCTCCTCTTTTTTTCCAGCCTGCCCAGCCCCTCAACTTGCAACTCAGGCTGAAACCCAGGGGGACCTATGCATACCATACGTGAAAACCGGGGCCTAGCACTTCACACGCGCACATTTTTCTGCAATATAGTCACTCAGGAGAACTACAATAGCATATTATTTTATCCAGTCAACATACTACACATCCTCTGAGCACACCGAGTCGCTCCGCGGGCAGGGTGTACTTTGCGCTGGAGTCAGAGAGCCCAAGATTTTAATCTCACGCAAAAACATCTCAGCCCCCCCGCCGCCCCCCCCGCCCCGCTCCCCGCCCCAATAACCACAATATTATCAAACCAGGAATTTGTTTCACGACCTGCTCGGCTTCTAGGTGCATAAACTGTGATATTTGGGGGGGGGTTAAATGCCTCTTTTTTCCCCACAGGATTAGCCGGGGGTTTGTTTCGTGGCTCCTCAGACCCGATGACTAGGTGTGCTGTCGAAGGACCATCTCCTCCTTTCCCTCCGAGCCCAATCCTGCGGGATTTACGCTCCCCATCCCGTCCCCGTGGGGTGAGGATACCTGGTACTCCTGACCCACGGGCCTCGGGCACCTCTAGCCCTCTTAGACTACTTTGTGCATAGCATATACAAACTTTATTTAAAAAAATTAGTAACAATTAAAATCTCTCTGCTTTCCCCCAACATCAGGATAAAGGAAGCCGCATCCAGCTGCGATCCCTCCTAGGACAACAGTTAGGATAACACCTGTGAAGGATGCCCGAAATGCCGTTAACCCTGGGAAAACGAGAGCAGCTTTTACGCGGCTGCACCTTAAAAGCCCACGGGGGAAAAAAAAAAAAAAAAAAAATAAAATAAAATAAAATAAATAAAGCGGGTGAGTTTTGGCACTCTCCTCGCTGCCCCGGGAGGGCAATAACCGGCGTCCCCTGCTCCCTCCCCGGCTCATGCAGCCGCTGCCGGGGCACGGCACCCGGCACGCAGATAAACCGAAAAGTTGGAGAAGGTGGTATAGAAAGGCACTTACCTGCTGCGTGCACAAAGTATGCCAAATATAAATCGAGTTCCTTAACAGAAACTCCTATATGGTGGGGCTGTACGCACAGCCCGGGGTTAGAGCACTGTGGGGACTTTACAAGGCGCTCGCCATCAGTACTTTCGAGCGGAATACCTTTAAATAAAATCACCATAACAAGGTCCAACCTCCAGACCTTATCTGCCTGGCGAAGGCAGTCAATTCTTCTCATCTTGCCCTTCTGGTCTGGATTGGAAAGAACGCAACACGGAGGCTTTTTTCCTGTGACTGTGAGAACAAAATCCTCCCGAAATTCAGGCCTGATATCTTTCCGGAGCTTTGCCAGAAGTCTGGATGCCCATTTTTGCTTTACCTCGGGTTTTTCACTTAGCAGTTCGTCCTTCACGGCTCTCTCTTCCTCTTTTGACATGCGTTTTTCATGTTTTTTGAAGTATTTTCTTTTTCGGGCTTGCAGGTTGAACCACGTGTACGCAAACGCTCGGACGTGAGGCAGAAGTGCTTCGATGAAGGGATGAAATTCATCCTGAAAAAGTTACAGAGAAGGGTCGGTGTCACCGAAACCATCAACAAAAAGCCTCCAGAAACGGGGCTTTCGCGAGGCGCGAAGGCTCGCCGGGACGGCGACCATTGGGAGGGTGCTTATACGTTTTTTGGGCCGCGGGACTCGTACCCCTCGCCGACGGACCCCGACCCCGCCGCGTCCCCGCTTCACCTCGCGCCCACCCAAAACCCCTGCTCACCCCCACACACCCCCCGCCGAAAAACGGGGTCCAGCTTCAAACAAGCACCCGGGCAGAGACGGTGCAACCATGGGGCCCTTTCCCCCCATCCCCAAATCTCTTTAAAAAAAAAAAAAAAAAAAAAACAAAAAACAGAAAACCAACCCCCCAAAAAAGGCAGAACGAGTTAAAAGCTAAAAACCCCGCTGCGAGTCCACTTGCGGAGCGCGTATCTCCCTTTGCTCTCTCCCTGACCCCGCTGCTTGCGGTGTAGCCAGCGTATGCCCGCCAATTTGGCAAATCCTAAACATTTGGATGCCAATCAATGTTTGTATGGGGAAGTCTAAAGTATAGTAAAACTTTCCCTAAGATATATTTGGAAATAGCAGCAGGCAGTATAGTAAAATGCCAATATAGCTGCACATAGAAATACAATGAAGGGTGGTTTTCTCTCCGTTTCCTCAACGGTGAAGGGAGTAGAAAGTAACGCGGCCGATTTATCCCGCGCGCGCAACAATAACTAACACTAAAATCCTAGAAAAAGCAAGTCTCGCGTTTGGGTTTTTTTTTTTAAAAAAAAAAGTTTTGTTTATATTTAGTCAAAAAGAAAAAATTTAAATCTGCTATCCGGGCACATTAGGACAAGGCAAACTCTGAGCCTTCCTGCAAAATAATAAGAAACAGGGAAAACTGAAAAATGCGGTAACAGAAAACCTTAGCACGACTTGTGCAAATACGCAGAGAATTATTAATTTTTTTTCTTTACATATTGTGTGGTGTTTTCATACATTTAAAAAGAAATGCCCTACTTGGAAAGTTAGTTTGGCCATCCAGAGACACTGCTCGCTTTGTGTAACGATGAGTTAAAGATCCCCCTTCTTCCTTGGCACAAAAATAATGGCTATTAAAATTATGCTGACAATTGAAAAAAACCGCAAGAAAGACACCCCCCCCCCCCAATTTTGTTTAAAAAACAAACAAAGAAAAAATCCGCAAAAAGTACTACATAAATCAGCCAGAGAGATCAAAACATATTATATTATAATATACTGGGGCCACGCTTTTTGTTTTTCTCTGAATAAACGAACCGAACTCCAGGCTGCACATAAAACCTATATAGCCTGTGGGGGCCTGATCCAGCCCCGCGTGCTGGGGACGTCCCTGCTTCCAGGGGCCGAGTTCCTCCTTTTCACAGGATTGGGCCCTCTAGGAGGGAAAAATAAAGTAATTTGTGCAACATTTCCCCCAGCGTGGTAAAAGCCACCCGCTGCCTACCCTTGCGAGGCGACATTGGGGATTTTTCAGATTAACTAACTTTTTTTTTTTTTTTTTTTTTTAATTATCCCAGGGAGTACATTTCCTATCCAAATCATTTCAGGTCGCGCAAATATTGTTATTAAAACAGACATCTTACTTCCTTTCAGCACCTTATTTTAACTTGCATTTTCTTTTCAAAAATTATGAAAAATTGAGAAATCAATAGTAGAAACATCTATCAGCAAAATGCTGTCGTAATTCAAGACCTTCTGCTGACTTCCCAAAAGCTTTCCTTGCACTTATTCTGAGTGGCCCCTGAACTGTAAATACTGAAGTCTATAGGTAATACCACAGCATTTCTTTTTATTTTAAACACAGGTTGTTAAAAACTACCCAAAACGGCACAATATATTTCATTATAGCACAGCAGAGCGGCAGTAATCACATGTACTATGAATGATTATTAAAATATAAGCAGGTAAAATCAAATAAATCACTCCAATGATTGGCACATTCCTCCTCCACACACACCCCCCCCCCCCCCCCCCCCCCCGGAAAAGATCATAGTTTCAAATTTCAATAAAGTTTTTTTTAAAAAAAATAATAATAAAAAAAAGATTGCTGCGAGTTTGCAGTCGGCAGATTCAAAAAGTGAGAGGAGGCACAATCCCAGCACATGGAGCTGCTCTCACCCACCAGAAACAGCTCTCTCACGGAGGGTGGGGGGAAAGAAAAAAAAAAAATAAATAAGGAAAATATAAAAACGACAGGTCCCTACGAGCTATTAAAAATAATAAACCCTCTTTTCGGATCCCTCCTGTCCTTCACCTTCTCCACTCAGGGAGAGTCAAGGAAAAAAGGCCTTTTGTCAAGTGGAAGTTTATCTGCGAAGGTACACACAGCACAGGCTCCACAGACCCACAATGAGCCAGGGGAGCGCTTCAAGCGTTCCTAGTTTTCTAAACACGTCTTGGTACATCCTGAAATATTTTTAACTTTTCTGCTTTAAGCAGCGCTTTGTCCCATGCCTGATCTCATGTGCTCGGGACTTTTTTGGCTCGACGCTGGATGCTATCCAAGAGAGAGTCGCTTTAACCTGCGCTAAAGCCGATTTCGACGATGTGAACCTGAAAGGGGAGGTAAAAACAACACCCGAAAAAAAAAAATAAAAACCCCAAACCCACTTTAAAAGACTTCAGGGGGAGGAGGGGGGAGGAGAGAAAAAAAAAAAAAAAAAAAAAAAAAAGGTGCTTTTTGGTCTAAAGTCAGGGGCCATGGCTGAAGTAAATGAAAAGCCCCGCTGCTCGGCGCGCGAGGTGTGCACGTCCCTATTAGGCTCCAATGTGTCTTTTCAAAATGGTGTACGAGGAGAAAAGGTTAATGACTCATAAACAGACCAACTTTCAAACTGTCTTGGTAAACACGCCGCTCCGGAAAATCGCACCGCTTCAATCTCGGCGGCGAGGTATTAGCAAAGTCGAATTGGAAATAAAAGCATTCAGGACTGATCAAACAAAATTGGGCTGGAAGCAGGGATGGGGATGGGGGGGGGGGGGGGGGGGAGCAGTTTCTGCACAATAATATTATTTATTTTGGTGTTGTTATAGCTGCTGGCCCCCCCCCCCCTCAAAAAAAAAAAAAAAAAAGTTTTGGAAATGGGTCAGTGCAAGCGTGCTAACAGATGTGTAGACTTGTCTGCAGCCTCGCTGCAAAATATCAAGATTTTAAGTAACTGGTGGAAAAGGAGCTGATCTTTGCCTTTTCCCAAGTTAGCTTTAAGGGAAACTTTCAAAGTATTTGATAAAGCGGTTTGCTTTCCCGCCTCAGCGTGTGATGGGTCACCTAAAAATAAAAGGCACCGGAAAGCTGGGAAAGCGAGAATAAAAAGTAAGTTTTTTTTCATTGCACTCACTCTCCAAAGTTTGAGGATACAGCTCTTCCGAGAACAGCCCGTTTCTAAGCAGCACCTAAAATTTGGGCCGCACAATTCTGTATTGCTTATACGGAAATTCTCCTCTGCTTCTTCACAGAAAGGTGTAAAAAAAAACCCCACAAAAACCCAACAAAAAAACCCCTGTGACAAAAGAGCCCCCAAACCCAGCCCAAAGGCGCCCGCAATAATGTAACACTGCAAAGGAGTCTTTTGAAACAATATATTTCTGCTGATCTTTTTGAAATTAAGCCAGCTACAGCGACCCTTGTTAATATTTTTACCAATCCATTTGCTTGTAAATCTATTAGGAGATGTGCATATGTTCCCCAACTATTTCCTAGATCTTCAGCAGATACGTAAATGGAACGATGTTTAGATTTTTCCTGACAGATGAGACAAAATGCTCGTGCCATTTCAGTTCCAGTGCTTGGATAAAGACGCTCATAACTAGGATTTCTGTTTGTTTTCCTTCTCTAACCCACTTTCGAAAGCTTCCCTTTAAATCTGCATCAAAACTTCACAGCAAAAAAAAAAAAAAAAAAAAAAGAAAGGAAAAAAAAAAATCTCCGTTCCAAAACTCTTATCAATATAAGCTCCTGAAATGAAAAATAGGAAATTGCTTGCAATTGCTAAGGGCTCACCCCCTTTTTCTACAGAAAATTACAGAATCACCTAACTGATCCTTCGGAGGGAAGAGTTTGTCAGGAGGCCTCTAATCCTCGTATTACTTTTCCAAACGTGCAACAAGAATGCGAGATTTTCACAACTGAGTAAAAGCCCAGTGCCTGGCTTTTGGCTTTTTTTTTTTTTTTGTTTTTTTTTTTTAATTAAAAAAAAAAAAGAAAAAAGGCAGGACGACACACACACACACACACACACACACGACGACCGGGACAGGGAGCAACCGGCCCATGGATTTATTTTCTCTCCTTAACGTACAACTGGGCCTACTAAACCCGAGTAGCTACACGTGCAGATGCAAAGCGATGCGCTACGTTGCCGGCCCTACGAGGAGCGTTATCGCTTGTCCCTCCTGCAAAAGCAGAACCGACCAAAACCCCAGGTTGGTGGTTTTTTTTATTAATTTTTTTTTTTTTTTTTTTTTTCCCCAGAGTTGAATTCAAGGCACAAACTTTGGCCAGGCAGAACGCTGAGTTGCATCCCGCGTC